>NC_064286.1:23474600-23774600 GCF_019186545.1 Solanum stenotomum
TTTTTTAAAAACAATAAAAAAATTGATAGGGGGGAGGGTAGTGGGTGGGGGTAAAAAATAAAAAATTAAAATTAGAAATATCTTTTAAAAATAATTTTTAATATTTTTTTTGGGGGGGGGGGTAGGGGTGAGGGTGGGGTAAAAAAATTGAAGTTAAAACATTTTTTAAAAAACAAGCTTTAAATTTTTAATTATTTTTTTTGGGGAGTGGTTGGTGTGCTGGTTTGAGGGTAGGGACAAAATAAATTGATTTTTTCAACAAAAAACAAAATTATAATTTGAAGTTGGAAGAGAGTTTTGAAAAATGTTTTCCATAAGTTTTGAAGGGACATCATTTTCCTTAAATTTGAGGAAAGTGAGTTGATTTGGAAAACATTTAACCCAACCAAACATGAGAAAATTGGAAAATATTTTCTGGAAAATGTTTTCCTTCGTACCAAACACACCCTTAGTGAAATTCACCTTTTGTCCCGGACACTTTTCACAATTTTTTAACATTTCAGAAATGTTTTGAGTGTTCTGAATATTAGCATTACAAAAGATAAAGGAGTCATCAACAAAATATAAATTATTAATCGTAGGCCCCCATCTACTTAAGCTTAAACTTTGTATATCCCCACATAATTCCACTTTATTTATGAGTCTGGAAAGACCTTCAGCACATAATAGGAAGAAATATGGAGAAAGTGGGTCTCCTTGCCCTAATTCTCTAGTAGGTTTCACTTCTCATGTTATGTCCCCATTAATATTAAATTTATACGTTGGGGGTAGTGATGCATTGCATAATCTAGTTAATAAAAGTCTCAAAAAAACCCATTTTAACAAGTAATTTTTGAATATAAACGCACTCAACTCGATCATATACTTTAGCCATATCTAGATTAAGGGCCATATATTTTTGTTTTCCACGTCTTTTATTTTTAAGAAGATGAATGAACTCACGTGCTAGAACAACATTATCAAATATTTGTCGTTTTCCAATAAAAACAGATTGATTTGGAGAAATAATATTAGGCAGGTAACCTTAAAGTCTCTTGATAATTTTTGTACATTGTAAAGCATAAACTTATGGGTCGAAATTGACTAACATCACTAAGAATTTTCACTTTAGTGATCAACGTTATAAGAGTCTTGTTCCAAGAAGGTAGCAAATATCCTAAATTAAAAAAACTTTTTACAACTTCACAAACATCAACAGAGACAATATTCCAGTACTTTTGAAAGAAAAAGGGTGTCATGTCATCCACTCCTGGAGTTGTTAACGGATGCATGTCAAAAACAACTTGTTTAATTTCCTCGTTTGTTACTCCTCTAGTAAGCATATCATTAACATAACTATCTACTAAGGTAGGAACTAGATGAAGAAAGTGATCAAAGTTTGTAGGTCGAGAAGTAGTGAATAAATTTTTATATTATCTTTCTACTTCTATTACAATATCACTATGATCAGAAATCCAATGTCCATCATCTAAAGTAAGCCCCTTAATATTGTTACACTTACGCCTCTAAATTGTTTTCATATGAAAAAAAGAAGTGTTTTTATCTCCTTCTTAAAGACACAAAGCTCTAGATTTTTGTTTCCAGTAGACTTCTCTATCCTTATATGTCTATCCTAATTCCTTGCGAAGCAACCTTAATTTATTCAGATCAAAATTCTTAGGATCGTTCTTCAGATCATCAATTCTATTTTTAATCCCTTGAATTTTTTCTTAGGATTTTCCTTACCCCCTTGAAGCCAAGCTAATAAAGAGATTCGACAATTATTTAGTTTAAAGGTTATTTTGGATTGTTTAGACCCTCCAACAGAGCTATTCCATGATCGAGTGATAATCATGTTCACCTCTTCCTTTTAACTCCAATGCTTATCAAAATAGAACATCCTCTTTTTTTCCAAAAATTAGGCTCTGTGTTCATTAACAAAGCACGATGATCAAAAGCCTCTGTTGCTATGTTAATTATATTTGTGAGGCTGAACTCTAATCTCCAACCCGGCGAGCTTATGATTCTATCCAATCTCTCTTGAATTATGCCATCATTTTCTCTAAAGCACCATCAAGTCCACGGTTTTCCATTGAAACTTAAATCAATAGCTCCTACATCCCACAAAAAGCTTTTAAAATCTCAAAAAAGAAGAGATCTCTCTTGTTCTACCTCCCGATTTTTCAGAATTATCTAAAATATCATTAAAATCTCCTGCCATTACCCATAGTAAATCCCGCATAGAGGATTTATACAGAAGTTCTTGCAATTGAGTTCTACGAATAACTTTATCAGTACTTAAGTAAACAAAGATATACCAATATTTATAGTCATCTACCAAATCATGAATGTATGTTTCAATATAAAAGGAGGTTGAATGAGATTGACATACCTGAATATCTTCATTCCAAAATAAGCATAATCCTCCTGCTAGTCCCACCGGATCCACCGTTATAGTGTGCACCATGTGTAGTTGTCTTTGAATTCTCACTACCATTGTTTCTAGATTCTTCGTTTCACTTAAAAAGACCATACTCAGGGAGTGGAGATGCATTGTCTCCTTTAGAAAAGGAACTATCAAGGACCCCCCAAGGCCTCGACAATTCCACACCAAGGTCTTCATTTTGGAGAGGGAAGCCATTTAGATTTGGCTTCCCGATCCACCGCATTTCTTTGTTTCTTTATCCTTTTTTTGTTATTCTAATTAGCATCACCTTTTCGTTTGCCCCCCAAATTTTGATTGCACACATCATTAACCAGAACATCAACCAAATTATTTTCTAGATCAATTGTTTCCAGCTCCTTGTTACCATTTTCACATTTTTTAGCTCTAGCCATACGTTTCAATTTTTTCTATTTTCATCTACTCTGTCGGTAACACTTTGTTTAGCCATAGCATTTTTCAATCTTGGATCATTTGCTACTTCTGCTGTCACTATTGCGGAAGATGTTTCCTTATATATTTTTTATGAAGTGGAGTATACTTGCTAAGTTTTAGCATCCAATTTTGCAACCTTCTTTTGCATCATTTGATCAGTAACATACAAATCTTTTAGTCGAGATTTTGCCTCTCTTTGTTTGTTGAACCATCTCTCAATATCAGCATGATCAAAAGTATCTCCCAAGTCCATCTTCGCTAACCAATAATATTCTCGTGCTTCTCTGCCTCCTATTGTATCGGCAAAAACAGGTTCTTCCAATTCAACATGTTGCTGCAATTTTTTAGACGGCGATCCATTCTTTGGCATATGTTTGTCAATTAACATGTTATTCTCATTCTGATTCAGCATAGTTTGCAGTCGTGTATGTCCGTCCTCCTGATGTCTAGCACAAAAAAGGTTGTTGCCATCGTCATTGTGCAAATCATTATCAATTACATTAGCAGTTCCCTGAACTGTGTCATTAGTTTTCTTCTCAGTAGAGTTAGCTCCTTCCGCAAGAGGTCCTTTCTTTAAATTATCAAATAAATGGTGTGGTGCGAAGGACAACAGATTTTCATTGTTCCCATTATCCTTCTTTGTTTCCCCTCCATTTTATTCATAGGTAAATCACTTGATCCAGTACCCTCGACACAATCCACAATCTGCTTACCTTTACCATTTGTGAGGCCATGGGAGCATACATTCTGATTACCTTGTCGTCTTAGATTGTTGCCAACAAACCTGTGACTTTCAGCCCTCATCCATATGCCAAATTGATATCTCTTAACATTACCGTTTCATACATCTTCCTCATGGAGAATACATGACTTCTCTGTATGTCCTAGAATCCCATAATAGTAGCAAACATATGGTAGATTTTCATATCGAAATTCTACCCATTTTTCCTCCGAACCCATATTTATTAATATTCCACGAGGTAGGGGTTTATTGATACTCATTAAGACCTTTAGACATATGTCTCGACCATCCTTGTTTCCATTTTTAGGTATAGCGACATCAGACGTGCCCCCGAGAGCATACCCAATCTTACTTCCTACTTCATACGATATCCAATGTAGCGGTATTGTAATGACCCTCCTGGTCAATTTTATATCTTGCCTTCTGTGTGTTGTTTAGAGCGTTCTTGTAGCGACCCTAAGTCATTTATGACTTGCTGGGACTAACAGTTCGGTCACCTGGTCGTTCGTTTGGTTTTGGTGCGAGTTTTAGTGTTTTGGTTTGCTTCCGCCTGTTTATATTGTTATCTTAAAATTTTGCCTACCCTTGTTAGTTTCTGCCCTCAGACCCATTACTTGTTATTTCGGGTTACGGGTTGGCTTACCTACTGGTGGATTATAGTAGGTGCCACCATGACTCGAGAAATTGGGTCGTGACAAGTTGGTTCGTTGTACCCTTCGTGTGGCCAAAGGAGAGTGAGATGAGCTTTCGAAAGCTCAAGGAGTTGCTTACTACCGCTCCTATATTGACTCGTCCAGTCGAGGAGGCAACCAGGGAGATCGAGCAGGAGATGCGGGAGCAGTTCCCCAGCTTATTTGAGCCCTCATGTATATACTTATCCTTTTTTTCGCGGATGAAAGTCCTTTTTAGTAGTGGATATTGTAATGACCCTCCTAGTCATTTCTGTATCTTGCCTTCTATGTCTCATTTAGAGCGTTACTGTAGCGACCCCAAGTCATTTATGACTTGCTGGGACTGACAGTTCGGTCATATGGTCGTTCGTTTGGTTTTGGTGCGAGTTTTAGTATTTTTGTTTGCTTCCGCCTGTTTATATTGTTATCTTAAATTTTTTCCTACTCTTGTTAGTTTATGCCCTTAGACCCATTACTTGTTGTTCCGGGTTACGGGTTGGCTTACCTAGTGGTGGGTTATAGTAGGTGTCACCATGACTCGAGAAATCGGGTCGTGACAGGTATGTTCCAGACTTGGAGCCAAATCTCACATATATTAAATATGTGAGAGTTAGTATGGAGTTCTGGTTTCCATTGATGGATGTTAAGCAAATCTTTATCATAGAGCCATGGTATTCCATACAATACCTTTTTCATGTCGTCTTTATATCGAAAAACAAGCTGAAAAAGTTTCTTCCTTACCAGTAAGACTTTCAGACAAACAAGACTTCCCCAAACCAACGTCATTGTATTATTCACCCCTAACACACTAACTTGTTTGTTCGCAATCACCTTGCCGAGTAGACTTACTTCACAGTTTTTCATGCTCGACGTGATATCTTGAACATCAATCTCGATTGTGTCCTTTTCCTCCTCCGTAAGAATGAACTTGTGAAGTCGATCCGTAATCTCGTCAGCCATCCTAAGAGCAATATCCAATTAAGTCGAAAATCTGTGAATATGAACTTTGGGTGATTTAGGTTTGTATGAGAATTATGGAGCAGCAAAGCAAAAACAGAGCAGAGATTAAGCTAAAAGGATTAAACTTGGCAGTTTACTGTTTTCTGTGAATGCAAGATAACAGTTTTTCCTATCAGTGAACAATCTGAATCACCATGGAGAATGACATCCATTAATCCAGAGTAAAGATCAGCTCTGAGCCTTTTTTGATTATTCCGAATATAACGAAACCTTCCTTCCTCTATTGACATATAACCGTCAACAATGTATTGTTGCAATGGTCTACCAGCTAGTAAAAGAGTATGTCCCTCGTTAAGTTTTTGTTGTGTTCTGAAGCAATAAAACTGATAAACTTTGTCGTTTGTAAGTTTTGTTGATCACATCTGCCTAACTAATTCCAAGTTTGTATCCATCGTCACCAATGGGTATATTAATGGCTATATGTCATAGACATGAAACTTGGGTGTAGATCTGTAATTCTTTCAAGTCCTTTTTTTTCGATGCTCTACAATAATATCTCGCTGGAAGTTTTCTTCTCTCAGATCACCAACCATTAATCCCGCTACTTCAGAAGTTGTGGACATATTATATTGTTGACCATCTCTTGTCCTGTTAGATAGGAGATGTAGTTGAAATACAGCTTCAAGATGACCCTTATATCTATCCCTAGTCGTTCGAAAGGATTTGACTAAAATATAATATGTTCGTCCAATATTTCAAATAAGTCATGAACAATTTTGGGGTCAATGTCTCCTTGTAACAGGCAATTCATTATGTTGTTTATCTCATTGCCAGTATCATATATGTGTATATAGCTAAGCAAACTGGGGGTTTTCCAATTTCAGGCAATAAAGGCACATGCGATGATAATTCTAACCGCTCATCCTGAAAATGTATGGACCCTTTGAGTGATTGATAAATCCATCAACTCGTCCTCCCATGGATGTAAATGCAAATATTGAGTTATAAGCGCTGATGTTTTTGTGGAAATTTATAGTTACCTAGTTGTACAGATTCTATACCCAAAAGATACTTGAGATAAGGGCACCACAATACTAGCATGTGTATTTTGGAGGCCGAAATTCCATGTTTTTGTTTAATGGTTGATGTGAGGGCAAAATATATATATTTTTTTAATCATTATTTGTCTCAAAGTTAGTATTTTTATTTGTTAAATTTTAGCATAGATTTTATAAAATTGTGCTAAAGAAGTATATTTTATTTATAGAATTAAATTGAGGTGAAGACGAACAAGTTTTGGAGCTAAACCAAACTAAAAATAGAAGATTATAGAAGGAAATCAAACAGACAACTTAATACATTAAATTAAATATTATATTAATATATTGTACGTTAAATTATATATTATATTAATATTTCATCATGTTCGAATGGCAGCAGAAACTAACGAAAGCAAAGTGATGGTTGGGTACCTCATTGCCACGTATCAACTTCTAAAAGCACTTGCAAGTGAAGGAAGAGGCCGCTACAGTCGTTCACGCAGAATCCAATTCATTTTGGTTTTGGTTCTTATTTATTTTGGATTTAATTATTTTATTTAGAATTTTCTACATCTATAAATATTTCATAAGAATAATTACTAGGGGAAAAAGACACAATATAAAAAGTAAATTTTGATCTAGGGTTTCATCTTTTCTTCTTTTAAATTTATTTTACATCTTTTTCTTGAATGATTCTTTATAATTGTTCTAAGTCTATGTGGAGTTAAATTTATCATTCTAGGATTATCTTTACTTACAAAATGATTGTTTGGTGATTCTTGATTCAGCATATTTGTTTATCATATCAGTTGTTCTTATATTCTTGTTATTACTATTTTGATGTTTGGCCACCATTAGAATAAATTTATTGTCTTCTTTTGAATTCGGGAGAGGAATGGAGGGATAGAACGTGGAATATAAGGAGCATGATCTTTTGTTGCATATCACTTGAATTGATTTCTGTTTAGCATAGGGATATACCTAGTGTCTTGCTTGGTTCAAATCCGGGAAGACAACGTAATGCTCCATAGTTGATTCAATATATCTCTGCTCAATGATGTAGTTTTGTCAATTGTGGTAGACGATTAGCAGTCGAAAGATCATAACTATATTATCAACCCCATGAATCTAAATCTAGATAATCAAATAAGTTTATAAAAATGATGTTAAACATGATTGTTAGTTAAATCATAATCCTAGATCGATTTATTCATTGATTGTGTGAAAAATCTATATTCTCTTAATTAATTGTTTTCTATTATTTTATCTTTATTCTTAGTTTAATTAATGTATATTCATCTTTGACATCTTATCTTGAATAAATAATCAAAATTAGTATAATTTAGTAAATAGTTAATTGACAAGTCCTTTGAGTTCGATAGTTCAGCTCTTTTAGAGCCACTATATTACTTGTGCAACTACATACACTTGCGTGTAAGATTTAAATGTAAACATAATCATTTTATAGGTTGTTAATGGTTTATTTATTAAGTTTCACATATGAACAATAAGTGGAACTTTGGCATTTAGGTAAGAGATAAATTGAGAAGCGTATTAACACACCATTTTGATTAGTTGGAACATGTCTGCTAGATAAGTTTGTCAATTTTGTCAATCTATTCACAAATCGTATAAGCTGGATTATTTTCTTTTTGGGATAATTCTTGTATTGCTTTTCAATTAAAGTAACATTTCGCTTCAATCTGGAATATTTGCATCTGCAGGTGTTTCTGAGTGAACATACTTCCTTGTTCATCCGGCTACAGTCGCCTCTTGATGCATTTTTGTGCATACGTTCTTGCCGAGTTAATTTCCAACACAAAATTCACTGATCCACTGTATTGTTACACAAGAGGGCGCTGATAGTAATTTCATTGAACCTGTTAAATTTGTTTGGATGAATAGAATACATTAAAGTTAGATGTTTTGCCTACATGTAGATATGATTTTTTATGTGATGAATAATGTCAAAGTAGTTGTTAAAATTGAATCTCATATATCTTAAAGGCAGTATATATTCTAAAGAATGTAATGCAAGTAGAGTAGGAATGAGTATATAGACCAGTCTAAATCAAGACCAAGGATGATGTCAAACAAACTTAATGTTGTGTCAATCAACTTGGATAGCTAGGGAAGATATAGGGGCATTTTATAGGAGGAATGAGATGTTATCGATTTGTGGGGTAAGTGTAACGGAATAGGATTGGGAAAAAGATATGGGACACTTGTCTGGCCATTTTAATAACAAATTAAACATCTCCCAAATCATTTGGAGTTGTAACTAAGTTTGGAGATACCAGCTCATCAATCAGGATTTTCCTTAATAGAACCAATCGGCTGGATATCAAGATTCTGCAGATTTTCCTTGACAGAACCAATCTGCTGGAATATTTGTTATGTTGTGGTGATCGATTTATATAGTTTTCTTTCAACATTCATCATAATTTGTCTGCTACTGTAGAAGACTTGAGAATAGTTTTGTAGGGACACACTGATAGTGCTCTCCATAGAAGAAAAAGGCTCAAGTCTGAATATAATGAAAGTTTTTTATTTACTGTTGCCATTCTTGAAAATTAGTATTGTTTTACCAGCACTTCTTTGTTGGTGTTAGTGGTTGTTTTATTTTGTGTTTAAACTTCATTATCAGATAAATGGTTCTTACTATTTTAGCGCATTAACTTAATTTTCTACCATTAAGAAAACTTCGCAAAATATCTTAAGTATAAGGTCCTTACTTTGGCAAGTAAGACATCTTTTTTCTGTGTTGGACCAAGGCACTTGATTCCATGTTATAGCTCATATGGTCTATGTCGGTTAATGTTAAACATCCCACAAAAGATTATGATTTTCTTAAGAAGTTAATTTATGATTTCCTCAAAGTTAATGATTTAAGCTTATGTCATGATTTTCAAATGTGCATTGACTTTGTTGCATGATTTATGATTTTTAGATTATTATGATTTGATATGTTTGCTTGGTCATGCATCATTATGTTTCAAAGACTTAGCATGTTTCAAGTTTATTTTATTATATGCATGTTTTCCCCATACTCAATATATTCAAAGTATTGACGTACATATCTCTTATGCCTAATTTGCTTCATAATATAGGATTTGACGTTCCTCCATCCGACCGTAGCTAGTTGGATTGATCCGCTTTGCGTAGCTTGTGGTGAGTTCTCATCGTTCAAGGGAGTGATCACTTTTTATGAGTTCTTGTCTATTTACATGTCTTTTCAGTTTTCATACTATCTCGTGAGATAGGGACTTGTCCTAGTCACATCTATGTTAGAGGCTTGTTGTCAGACTTAGAATGTTTTCGCTTATGAAATTGTTGTACTCTGAGTTTTGGTATCACGTATGATGATGAGTATAAGACTAATATCTCTTTTTTCACTTTACTCTCTTTTATTGGTTATCATAGTGTCGTGCTTATGTCAAGTGACTAGTTTAGTGTCTTTCGGGATCCTATTTTTCTTGTCACATTTAGGGGCTAGTTTGGATCATGACAAACTTGGTATTCAGATCATCACGTTATAAAGAGTCCAAGGATTCTCACAAGCCGTGTTGAGTAGATCTTGTTCATAAGTGTGAAATGCTCCACATCATCATATATCTATATCTATATTACTTTAAAAACTTGAACTTCTAAATTGAATGTTAAATTACTAAAATGCCCCCAACTAAAAATCCCATTGCTCTCTTTTCCATCCCTACAACTTGTTGCAGTAAACCCCTTCGCGAAGAGTCGTGTCTACAAAATCTCACATTCTGAATATACTCCAATAAAATCTCATTGCGAACAGATGCAACTTATGTTTTGCATTCTTTAAAACCATTCAGTGAAGATGACACTATCTTAGCAAACATCCAATTTCAGCAAAAGAAGAATAGGTATGTCCTGTTACATTCGGATCGCCAAACTTCTTCCTTAGTCAAACAAACCTGCCCCTTCACTCTGTTTTGTCATTTTTCCATTGTGTGTAGATTATTTACTTTATGCTTATGTCAATATGCACAATCTGAATTTGTTTGTCAACCTATATTATGGCATATTAAGATCCCCACCCTGTCAATGTTCTACTACTCTCCAGTTTAAAGGTCAAACTAATAAGAATCTTATGAGGCGATACCCTCCCACTGTTTCTCTGTGAATCTCTATGTTCTTAATTTGCTACAAAAATTTGGCATTCTCACATTAACATTGATACATCGTCCCTTACAATTCATCACTTTAACAGAAAACTGGCAAATATTATTTACATAGTTCGTCTGGAACATATTCGAGTTGAACTGTTGAATGCAAATTAACGTGTACATGACACTAATTAACGTTGGTCCTTCCCCTTGAGTGACCAAATATAGTGATTGTTATTTGTGCAAAGGGAAAAAATAACACCCTGTTGATACAACCACATTTTTTGCCCTATATAGCTTACAAATGTGATTATGTTTGCAACAATTCTAACAGGATATTAACTTACGTCCATCTCAACATTGGTAATACTTGATCCCTTTTTACTGTTAACACCTTTATAAAAATCCTCTAATCTACTTTCTCTTTCATATGAAATTTTCTAATACACATTAAAACTATGCGCTTTTAACGTGTGATGTTACATGTTTGTAATTAATAGATTTTGGTGAGACTTTTCCAGAAATTCTTACTTTTTTTTACTGAAGTTTACTAGAATTCAGTATGCAACGGATGTACTGACAAATCTAAATTTGATCACTCATCTATATTAGATACGACTAAGACACACTCCATATATGTTCAACATTCTTCTGTTTAAAAGACCATCTGATAATGAACTTTAAATAAGGCAAACTTCTCAATGCTCCTATAAGCTAGGATCTTCTTGTTGCCGTGATTTTACTTCTACAACTAGAGATGATACGGCTGTGTCCTGAATTGTTACCCCACTATCTTCTTCCTCTAACAATTTGACTTCTAAGCTAGCTAACTGATGAAGCTTTCGCGCTAGCTCACGCTTCTCAACATCTAAATATGATAAACTACACATAGATCTTCGACTGAGGGCATCAGCTACCACATTTGCCTTTCCTGGATGATATAAAATGTCCACATCGTAGTCTTTCAGTAACTCAAGCCATCGACGTTGTCGCAGATTTAACTCCTTCTGTCTAAAGATATATTGAAGGCTTTTAAGATATGTGAAGATGTCAACATGAACGCCATACAAATAGTGTCTCCAGATCTTTAGCGCATGTACAACTACAACCAACTCTAAATCGTGGGTCGGATATTTCTTCTCTTACTTTCTCAACTGCCTTGAAACATATGCGATAACCTTACCATGTTGCATTAGAACACATCCCAACCCAACACCAGAAGCATCACAATACACCGCATAGCCTTCTGAACCATCTGGCAATGCAAGAACTGGTGCTGATGTCGACTTGTCCTTCAGCTCCTGGAAACTATGCTCGCAAGCCTCAGTCTACTGGAACTTAGTTACTTTTTGAGTCAGCTTCGTTAATGGGGCTGAAATTGAAGAAAACCCCTCTACAAACCTTCTGTAGTACCCAGCTAACCCTAAGAAACTACGAACCTCAGTCGGAGTCATAGGTTTGGGCCAAGTCTTTACGGTCTCAATCTTTTGTGTATCAACCGCAATGCCTGCATCTGTTACAATATGGCCTAAGAAAGCTACAGAGTCCAACCAAAACTCGCACTTAGAAAACTTTGCATAAAGTTCTCGGTCTCGAAGAACCTGAAGGACTGCTCGCAGATGATTTGCATGCTCATCTTTTGAACGTGAATACACCAAAATATCATCAATAAATACAATCATAAACAAGTCTAGATACGGCCTGAATATACTATTCATCAGGTCCATAAACACTGTTGGGGCATTAGTTAATCCAAAAGACATTACCAAGAACTCAAAGTGTCCATATCTATTTCTAAAAGTTATCTTTGGAACGTCTTTCTCCCGAACTCGTATATGGTGGTACCCTGATCTTAAATCAATCTATGAGAAACACTTAGCACCTTGTAACTGATCAAACAAGTCATCTATCCTCAGAAGGGGATAATTATTCTTTATAGTTTCTTTATTCAGCTGTCGGTAATCGATACACATTTTTAGTGAGCCATCTTTCTTCCTTACGAACAGCACTGCTGAACCCCATGGTGAAGCACTAGGCCTAATAAAGCCTTTATCCAGCAAGTCTTTTAGTTGATCCTTCAACTCCTTTAGCTCAGCAGGAGCCATTCTATAAGGAGGGATAGATATGGGTTGTGTACTTGGTAGCATATCGATAGCAAAATCAATTTCCCATTCTAGAGGGATACCAGGGAGTTCGTCTGGATATACATTTAGAAACTCAATAACTACCAGAATAGACTGAAGAGTCGATGGTTCTGCATCTATATCATGAACGTGAACAAGATGATAAATACAACCCTTGGTAATCATCCTCCTTGTCTTAAGATACGAAATAAACCTACCTTTCGGCGTTGCTGTATCGCCTTTCCATTCCCGAACTGCCTCTCATGGAAAGTGGAATCTAACAATCTTTGTCCAGCACTCAACATTAGCATAACAAGGCGCTAACCAGTCCATACCCATAATGACGTCGAAATCGACTATCTCTAACTCTACGAGATCTACAGAGGTCTGACGGTCTATAATTTCTGTCGTGCAACCTCGATAGACTCTCCTGGCAACAATAGACTCACCAACTGGTGTAGATACAATAAAGGGTCGATCTAATGACTCTGCTACTATACATAACATCCCCGCAATAAATGGAGTAACATAAGACAAAGTAGATCCAGGATCTATCAAAGCATAAACACAATGGGAGCAAACAATCAATGTACATGTCACAACATCTAGTGATGACTCTGAGTCTTGGCGGCTGGTTAATGAATATGTACAGTTCTGTCCAATACCAGAACTGGATGCTCCCTCTCTGCCTCCGCCTTTACCTCTACGTGCTGAAGTCTGGGGTCCACGCCCTGTAGACTGTGCTGATGAGGAGAAACCTACTGCTGACCTGGTCGACTGACCTATACCACCCTGACCTATGGTAGGGCAGTTTCTCCACCTATGTCCCTCCTGTCCACAAGAATAACAACTTGTGGAACCCTGTCTGCACCTCCCGAAATGCATCATACCGCAAGTAGCGCAACACGGCGGGGATGTCCTATCCTGGCCTGAACCCCTCTGCTGCTGCGAGCCTGATGTTCGTGAACCCTCACCAGGGCCTGTTCCTGACGATCAAATCTACTACCCTGGAGCTGTTGTGGTGGAGGTCTAGGTGGCCTAATAGAATATTGAGGTCTGGGACCACCCTGAAAATCTCCCTGCGAACTAGCGAGCCTAGCCCTTTTCTTTCTCTCTCTCTCGGCCCTCTCACTTGTATACTGTAGATGTCGGCGATCCTCTATGCCCTGTGCAAATGCCTGAATCCGCGAAATATCCATATTATCATTTAGCGCAGCGGTAGAACAAGCCTCGATATAGTCTGAGTCAAGCCCTCCCACAAATCTATGCACCCTGTTATGCATCGTATCAACAAATGTCAGTGCATATCTAGCCAATGAATCAAATCTCAGCCCATACTCTCAAACACTCATGCCACCCTGTCGGAGGTTCGAAAACTGATCCACCCGGCCATCCTTAATCTCTCGAGGCAAATAGTGGTCTATGAAAGCTTCTGTAAAGCTTTCCCAAGTGAGTAGGGATGTATCTTTTCCCCTATATCTCTCCCAACTTTCATACCACAATACCCCAACATCACGCAATCGGAATGCTGCTAACTCAACTGACTCAGTTGCTGAGGCATACATGACTCTGAAGATCCTATGAAGCTGATCAACAAAGTGTTGAGGGTCTTCTCTGCGATCTGTTCCTGTAAACTGTGGAGGATTCAAGGCAACAAATTCATGAACTCTCAAACCTCCGGGCCCTTCAGAAGGTCCGGCAACATTTGGCGCAACTGGTTGGCACTGTGCAGCTACTAACTGTGCTAACATATATACTGCACTCTTGAAATCCTAATCAGATGGAATAGGAGGAACTAGGGGTGGTATTGTTGGTGGATCCAGAAGTCCTGTAGCCCTCAGAGGCTCCTGAAGCTGTGGAGAAGCTATAGGGAGCTGAGAAGATGTCTCCCCCTGTATCTAGCCCCTGGCTAGTGGTGGTCTGTCTAGTGTCAGTCATCTCTATCTGCATACAAGTATAAATTATAAGCTAGAAACCTCAACCCTTAAGACACCGTTCTATAGCACGAGGTGAGCAAAAGAAGGATAGTCATTATAACATGTCCGGTAGCTTTTTGCTTATCGGATGTGGTGCACAACACATTTATAAACAAGGCTCTACTAGACATGGCTTGCAGACTCCCTAGGATACGACATTGCTCTGATACCAAGTTTGTCACCCCCTAAACTCGAGGGGCACAACTGGATCCTAATGCCAAAACTCATGCCCAAGCCGACCATGCTGAACCATTTGCTAATAGCGCATGTCAGCCACACGCAATCAAGAAAATAAACAAGTATATCTCGGCTTAAAACTAAGCCCTCGGCCGGCAAAAGCCCTGTCAACTGATCTATAAAAGAAACAGCTACTCCCAGGAGATCATATAAATAAATAGTCAACTTGCACAGAAGTCCTGATTGGGCCGTCGAGGCCACCATGATATACATACCAAAACTAAAAGTAGGTATATATTAATACAATACATCAAATAGCTCACAAACTTCAGCAAACCAACAACATAGGCCAGTATGGCCATAACGTAGCTATACACCCACATACTAGTCTGCAAGCCTCTAAGAGTAGTAAAGATTAGCGGGATAGGGCCCCAGCCTACCCATAAAGATATATACAAAAAAAGGTAACAAACCTCCCACCTCTGGTAGCTCCGGAGGAAAGGGTCTAGCCAACCGGATAAAAGTCAATCCTGCTGTTGAGGAGGTCTACTCAGTAGTCTGTCAGGACCTGCATGCATGAATGCAGCGTCCCCAAGGCAATGGGGCGTCAGTACAAAATAATGTACAGAGTATGAAAGGCAATAGACTATGATGAGGTATCTTGATATACTGGAATATTCTGATAAATAAATCAAGGATAAGATAAGTGTACGGAATTGCTCCTAAATCTAAACTTATCAAAAATAATAAAACAACAACCTAACCAACCCCTATAAGCTCGGCAGGTACAAACAGCACACAAGACCACCTACTCAGGCCCCCATAAGCTCGGAAGGTGCCAATCAACCTATATACCCCAATCGGTAGTCTCCTAGTCTCATAGGCAGTCATATAGCCCTCTTAGGCATTAATATAGCCCCGTAGGTAGCACATAGCTCTCTTAGGCATCAACATAGCTTATAGACAACTCATAGCCCTCTTAGGCAACAACATGGCCCTATAGGAAGCACATTGCCTTCTTAGGCGTCAATATAGCCCTTCTAGGCAACTCATAGCCCTTCTAGGCATCAATATAGCCCCGTAGGCAACTCATAGCCCTTTTTAGGCATCCATATAGCGCTATAGGCAGAACATAGCCCTTCTAGGCATAGATCACATTCCTGCAGTTAACCACAATATCCCCAAGGGCAACAATAACAATCCAATCGCTAAAAGCGAGCAATTTAGTTATAAGCAACCTATACAAATAGCCTCTAAGTCGTGTCCAACATAGGGACGCTACTAACTGAATAAAAATCTCGACAAGGGAGGATTATATCAACTCGAGCAACCAACAATCAACAATCACGGCTACAAGTATATCAAGGATAACAACCCAAATACATTGCTTCTAAGTTTTAAGGAAATATGTCGTAAGTAGGGAATAGTCTTAACATACCTTTTTCACTGAATTCACGTGTCCTAATAACTTTAATCACAACCCTCCTTGATACTATAACAAGGCAGGATCATAAGCAACACAAAAGAATAGAAGATACAACGAAAATTCGATAAAAGATATGTATTTCCATAGAAAATTGCTATTTTCGACTTATCAAAGCTAGAGTCGATGAATGAAGGGTCTTACCTTGATTATAAGTTTGTAATACACCTCAAAACTTTAAAATAAGCCCAAACCCCTGCTGTCCACACAACAAAGTACGATATGCTAGGAAATCGATAAAACAAATTAGACCATGTTGACGAGCTCAACGCGTAGAACAACTTTTGTCAAGGACTTAAGTTACGAAAATCAGTAACTTGGCTTGTCCTAGAAGTGGGTTTTGTAGGTTTTGTGAGTTTTCTGGTTCTTCACTAAGGAAAATGAAGGGAAAATGAAGAAAAGTTGAAGAAGATGAATATATAAAGTTCCACCGACCTAGGGGACCCACCTCACCTGCCTGCTTGCGCAGTCTTGCAAAAACGTGAATATCTCTCCATTCTGAAGGTGTATGAACGAATGGGTTAATGCGTTAGAAACTAGACTCGTAGACCTTCGAATTCATAGGTCACGGGAACCATAACTCTTAATAGATTGGGAGAAAACGTCCGTGACATTTGACCCAAATTTCAAACAAATCTTTAAAAAGGAATTTACGGTAACTTTCGCCAACTTTTATTTTGCCACTTACCTAACTTCAAAACTTGAGATACAACACTTAAACACTTAAAATATCACATAAAACATCATTCTTAATTTATTACCCACCCTCCTGGTCTTTCCACGAAGATACTAGTCAATTTATACGTTTCGAAAAGTTGGGGTGTTACATTCATATCTCAGCTGAAGGTTTGATTCTAATTGATCAATTGAAGGACTTTATCATAGAGGTTATCAAACACAAATCCAAGTCTTCATCCAAATTTTCTCCCACATATGAAAAGCCATATACACAAAGGATTGATAACTTGAAAATGGTTGAGGGCTATCAACCTCCTAAGCTTCAACAATTTGATGGCAAAGGAAATCCCGAATAACATATCGCGCACTTTATCGAGACTTGCAATGATGGTGGGACACAGATCTCGAACCTAATTCTATAGATTGTTAGGAGCGGTAAGAGCAAGAGTTCCTCAATCATTTCTATAGCACGAGACGTGTCGTTAGTATGATTGAACTTACAAAGGCTCATCAAGGTGAAGATGAGCAGCTAGTTATTGACTTTATCGATCGCTGGAGAAGTCTGAGCCACAACTGCAAAGATCGCCTTAGTGAAACTTCTAGCATTGAAATATGCCAAGGCATGAATTGGGGTCTTCACTACATTTTGCAAGGATTAAATACAAATACATTTGAAGAGTTGGCAACTCGTGCATATGACATGGAATTAAACATGACTTTAAGAAAAGATCAACAATCTTCTGTCTATGGACTTCATAAAGATGAAGAACTCCAAAGTGGGGGTAAGTCTGCTTCTGAAGATAACTTTGAAGAGTCAATGTATATCTAAACGCTCCTTAACGCATAAGGTTAAACTACAAGTTACAACACTCCTTAACGCATGAGGTTAAACTGCAAGTTACAACGCTCCTTAACACATGAGCTTAAACTACAAGTTACAACGCTCCTTAAATCGCATGAGCCTAAACTGTAAGTTACAATGTTTCTCATCGCATGAGCCTAAACTACAAGATATAATGCTCCTATACGCACGAGCATAAATTGTATGTATCAAAGCTCTTCAAATTTGAGTTAAATCTTCAAATTAAAATGCTCCTTGAGACACGAGTCTAAACTGTATATCATAAAGCTCTTTAAATTTGAGCTAAATCTTGAAGTTAAAATGCTCCTTGAGACACAAGCTTAAACTATATGTTATAAAGCTCCTCAAAAGTGAGTTAAATCTTTAAGTTGAAATGCTCCTTCAAATACGAGCTTAAAGTGTACATCATAAAGCTCTTCAAATTAGAGTTACATGTTCAAGTTGAAATGCTCCTTAAGGTACGGGCCTGAACTGCATGTCACTCCTGGCTCGTAAGAGTATGAATTGTGTACGACACAAAAAAAAACACTCTCCCAGAACTACATTGTGACTTGATCCTCTTCACTGAGATACGTAGACGCTTAGAACCATATTCTAAGTTCAGTTGCATAAGTGTCAAAAAAACACATGTTCCCCCTTGATCTGTCACATGAAAGTTAAAGTTATGAGTAATCTTTTATCAAACTTCAAACTTGCACCAAACAGTGGTGACTCAATGGGGGTAAACCCCTATGAATAAAAATTGTTTCAAGATGAAGTCTTTAAAATCTCCAAGTATGCAAGTTGAAGTCTTTAAATTCTTCAAGTCTGCAAGAGGAAGAGAATGCAAGTTGAAGTCTTCAAATTCTTCAAGCCTAATCTTTGAAAGATAAAATAATATCTCGACAAGACTTGAAGAAGGGGGCATTTGTAATCATTTAAAATTTATTAATTATAAATTTATAAAATGATTCAAATTATATTTAATTCATGAATATATTAGTCCAAATAAATATTATGGATTAATATAATTGAGTTAATTATTTAAATATAATAAATATGGATTTAATTAAAGCCCGCTCCATAAAGCCCATATGTTACGTCACTTAAATCTGATTGGCCGAAGAGAATCCTATTCCAATCACAACTCCTCTATTTTAAAACTATAAATAGGGGTCCTCATAATTCAGAAAAGGAACCAAGAATTCTAACAAGAAGCTAGAGAAAGCTCATGGATTAAAAGCCACAAATTTCTCTATAAGCTACAAGTTTAAGAATTCAAGAACTCAAGAGTTCAAGAATTCAAGTGTTCAAGTTTAAGAATTGAAGCGTTCAAGTTTCAAGAACGATCAAGATCAAGACCGCCGGATTCAAGATCAAGCTCAAAGCCCTTGGATTCAACTAGAAGTCAAGATCAAGATAAAGTTCAAGAACGATCAAGATCAAGACCACCAGATTCAAGATCAAGCTCGAAGCCCTTGAAATCAACTAGAAGTCAAGATCAAGATAAAGTTCAAGTTCAAGAATGATCAAGATAAAGACCACCAGATTCAAGATCAAGCTCGAAGCCCTTGAAATCAACTAGAAGTCAAGACCAAGATAAAGTTCAAGATCAAGATAAAGTTCAAGTTCAAAGATCAAAGATCAAGATCAAGTTCAAGTTCAAGTTCAAGATAAATTCAAGATCAAGCTCAAGAGCCCTTGAATTATATCCGAAAAGGCAAATTCAGAGGAATCATAGAGATTGTAACACTCGCAACTTAGAGATCAATAAAACGATTGTTGCGATATTTTTCCGTTTTTGATTATTGTTTTTCTCTACGCGAATTTTATTGTCTACACACACATGAATGGACACTTTGTTCCATCTGATTTAACCCCTTTGAAAATAACAGAAATAGATACATGACATGGTTAGTCCAAAATCGTCGAATTTTGTATGAACTTACCTGAATAACATTCACCCCGACTCCGTTCACTTAAATCTACATAAACTGTTACTATTTCCTCATTTTATATGGAATTTTTATAGTTAATTTACTACGTTCACACCTAGATAAAGCATCTTTGTCGATTTTTGTTGTTAGTTTCTTTCCCAAAAAACAATAAACAATAGAACATTGTGCTTGGACAACCTTTGGTTTATGTAATAGTAGAACTTTTTGGTGTATTCTGTTAATTTGGTTAACCAATTATGTTTAGTTTATATATTCAAAAGTTTGGTTGTACTTATCGTTTAACATTATAGTTGTTTGGTGTCATTTGACTTGTGAATTTTGCATTCTGGTGCACTTATTTTCAGCTTTACTGCACTCATTGATGCCTAATTTTTAAGTAAAAAATCTGGTGCACTTGAGCATTTATTTAAGAGAAAAAACCAGGTGATATGATGCATTTGAGTGAATTCTGATGGACTCATTGATGCAGCAAAGTGAATTTTTTTGAATCAACAGAAACAGATGAAAAGAGCTTCTTTACAAAATTAGATTATAGGGTTTACCGACAAAAGCATGGATGTTATGAGTACCTTCATTAGCTTCAATTTTGCCGAGTGCTTTTGACTGGGAATAGTCTTTACATGTTAATGAGAATATCTGATAAGAGCAATATATCAATGACTAAAATAAAGTAGCCCCAATATGTTATTTTATTTGCTTATCAAACTGACAACTTGGGACATGTGTTTTGCTATTCGCATCGGAATTGTTGAATTGTCTATGAATAGTGGACTATATTTGGATAGTTGATTGAACTAATTGTCGTCAACCTTATATACTATGACACTTGGAGGTATAAAGCAGGTTTTTATATTCCACAATATCCGACTATGAACCTATTTGAATGATATATAACGTCTATCTCAAGAAAACCAGCCTCCAACCCCCACAAGTTGCCAACTATTACATTTGACATATGGCATGAAGAGTAATAAAGCATCTAAACATATAGATCTCATCTATGAATGTTTTCTAAGGTTAATAAAGTGTTTGATCTGGTGCTAAAGGCATATATTAATTCAGACTTATTGACTATGCATAATTCGACTAATATTTTGTATGAGCAGAAATCATGAATAAATTTTTCTATGATATAAAACTTGGCAAAAATGTTCACATCAGATCACACATATATCCACATAGTATGATATAAATGAAAGAGGGTAATTTTGTATGAGCAAAATCCACGATATAGCTTTCCAAAGATGGAAAACTTGACAAAATATGATCATTCATATAAAAGTTATTATGAAGTAAATTAAAAAAATTTGCCTATAGAAATGGACAGAGAAAAGTTGGCTTCGTTAAAGTCCCATAATCCTCTAATTTCCTGCTATTGTTGTTATTATTATTATGATTGGGGTAATAATTAACATCACATACTTATCGAGATCAGAATTGTCTTTTGATAGTATTTTAATTATTTTATAAAATATATATTACATACCTTTATATACACACATGTGAAGAAATTATTCATAGCTATTTGAACAGTCTAATGCTTCAGCATCGAAAGTTGTTCATCATAAAAAAAAATTAGCACCTTTAAGTTCTTCCTCTATTCTTTCACACACATATAAATTTGACTTGAATTTACATTTGAATTTTTGACCTTATATTATTCATAAAGTTAAAATCAGTATAAATAATTATTTCATAATAACTATGTATACCATTTTTGAAAAAGCTAAATTAATTATCATTAAGCTTTGCAATGATTACTCAGGACAAGCAATCTCTAATGTCGGATTATATTTTTCGGAACATGTATTCTCACATTACTAACTATACGTTGCACTTTTTACCAAAAAATAAATAAATTATACGTTGCACTTTTGAGAGGGATTTCTATGTCAACAACTAGACTGTTGATTATGATAGAGCAACACACATGAATGAAAGAAATATACAGTCACAATATAGTCTAGAAAGAAGATTTATTTGAGGAAAGTTTCATTACATTCTATGCAAAAAAAAAAGGATACATAATTAATAAATCTAACTAAACTAAGAATATTTCATGTACATGTATAGACAATATGAAATTATCATGAGAACGGCAGACATGTCAAGACATGATGATCAACATGGAAAATTGAAAATATTATATTAAAAGCATACACCTTTTAACATTGAAGGTTTGTGACATTTCCAAGGAGTTGTAACTTTTCTGAGGAGTTGTGACATTTTCAAAGGGTTGTGACTTTTTTACAGGGCTTCGATTTTTTCAAAGGATTGTGACTTTTCCGAATGGTTGTGACATTTTCAAAGAGTTATGACATTTCCGTTGAGTTGTGACCTTTTTGAAGGGTTTTAACTTTTCTAAAGGTTTGTGACACTTTTTTAATAAGGCACAATAAACATTTTTTCATACACTACCCTTTGTTGGCTATAAAAAGAGGGGTTTCCTCAAATTTTTTTGAAGTTTTTCATTCTTCTTCTTCTTCAAACATCAAATTTATTATATCTTATATATTTTATATTATATTATATTAAAAGAAGACACCAATTCACATTGAATGGTTACGACTTTTCCAAAGCATTATGACTTTTACGATGAGTTATAAGCTTTCTGAAGGGTTATGACTTTTATGATAAGAAACATTATGCACATGCTCATTACACTTTCTAACATTAATGTTAAATTAATATAAAAACATCCAATTTAATATGTCTTCTATATTTATATTATATTACAATTCAGAACTAGATTCGTTTCCACGCATTTTTGGAGTACCTGTCCTAAGTGTGTCAAGCATTCTTCAAACGTACCCCCTACGGCTGAGAAGTCGTCCATGAATACCTCCATAGAGTCTTCGACCATATCCACAAAAATAGACAACATGCAATGCTGAAATATTGTTGGGGGATTACATAACCCGAATGGCATCCTTTTGAATGCAAATGTTCCATAAGGGTAAGTAAAAGTGGTTTACTTTTGGTCTTCCGGTGCAATAAAGATTTGATTGTAACCAAAGTACCCATCCAAAAAATAATACCACCCTCTTTCTGATAACCGGTCAAGCATCTAGTCCATAAAGGGCATTGGAAAATGGTCTTTCTCGGTCCATGAGTTAAGCTTTCGATAGTCCATGCATACTCTCCACCCAGTCACTGGTCTTGTCAGCACAAGTTTTCCTTTTGCATTTGGAACTATGGTTATACCTCCCTTTTTCGGTACATATTGCACCAGACTTACCCACTTACTATCTGCAATAGGGTAGATCACTCCCGCATCTAGCCACTTGATGATCTCCTTTTTCACCACATCTTGCATTGGAGGGTTCAATCTCCGTTGATGCTCCACACTAGGTTTACATTCACTATCGAGCCGAATCTTGTGAGTGCAGATGCTAGGAGGAATTCCTACTATATCGGCTATTGTCCATCCAATGGCTTTTATATGCTTCTGTTGTACTTCAATGAGCAATTTCACCTTCTTTTCAAGCAAATCGGCTGTGATAATCACTGGTAAAGTATTATTGGCTCCTAAGAAGGCATATTTGAGATGAGAGGGTAGGGCTTTTAACTCTAGATTCAGTGGTTCTTCTGTTGATGGCTTTGCAGGAGGACTTTCTCTATTTTTCAGATTGATATCCAACTTGATTGGATTCCTTGAATATACTCCTAACCCCGATAAGGCAGCTACCACTTCCTCAGAGCCTTGAACTTTGGATTCATCATAATTGGCAAGTACAGATTCAAGGGGTTCATTCTTTCGCATTAAATGACTCACACTTGCCACTGTCTCATCTATAACATCCTCAATAGACACCACATAGATATTACTTAGTTGCTTCATGGATTTACAACTATTGAAGGTCACCTCATCATTATTCACACGGAACTTCAATTTCCCACTTTCGATATCCACCAATGCTCTCTCGGTAGTTAAGAATGGCCTTCCTAAATAATGAGGATTGCAGCATCGATCTCACAATCTAGAATCACAAAATCAGCTGAAAAGATGAACCGATCCACTTTTACCAATATGTCTAGAGTATCCCCGTTGGGTGCTTGATTGATCGATCAGCCATAAGGAGTCTCATTGTGGTTGCCTTTGGTTCACCCAAACCAAGTTGTTTGTATATTGCATAGGGCATCAAGTTAATGCTTACTCCTAAATCGCACAAAGCTTTAGCGAATTGAAGCATGCCAATTGTGCACGGGATTGTGAATGCCCCAGGATCTTCTCTCTTAGTGATTGACTCATTTGTCATAATTGCACTACAACTATGGGGCACCTCAATCGTTTCATAGTCCAAACTCCTTTTCTTTGTAACCAGCTCTTTCATGAATTTGGAGTATCCCGGCATTTCCAATAATGCTTCCACCAGAGGAAGGTTAATTGATAAATTCTTGAATACTGACAAAAAATTTCTAAACTTCTCTTCTTCATTCTTCTTTTTCAAACGTTGGGAAAATGGTGGAGGTATCTTGGGTAAAGGGTGCATGACTTTTGAAACTTGAACTTGTTGCTCCGCTTCCTCCTGTGGTTCTTTGGTAAAGTTTTGTCGAATAGGTAATTCTTGTTCTTCCACATCTTGGCTCTCTTTATTCTTTTGAGGATCCTCATCTTCCATCACATTCCCTATTTCCACCTTGCCGCTATGGGTAACTACAACCAGCTCTCTTTCAATATCTTCCACCGGTGTTTTGGACGTTAATTGAGCTAATAATAGACTCAATTTACCTTCCAGCATTTTGATGGCATCGTCATGAGAATTCACTTTACTGTTCAATGATGAAAAGTCATCTTTCATCCCTTTTAGCAAATCATTAGAGCCTTCAACTTTATCGAGTATACGCGATAATAAATCATTTACCCGAGGACTACTTGCACTCCCTTTAGATTTCGAGCTTTCACTCAAGTGAGTATGTCCTCCTCATGATCATCCTGCTCAGCCCAATCTTGCCAATATCTCCTTGGTTCTTCACCCCTATAATGGTTCGAACCTTGATTTCTGCCCCACGGTTGATAGCATGGGTGGAAACCCTCCTCGTATCTTCTGGAGTTCCAACCTTAATTCTCCCCCGGTCTTGAGTAACTGGAAGAAGAACCCTCCTCAACTCAAAATACTCCATGTGTCCCCTTTATATGTTCTTGTAGAATTTCTATTGGAGACAACATCTTTTTGATGTTTTCGTCCCTTTCCCTTTCTTTATCGACTTGTTATTGTGTTAATCGGAAGCACAGTGGGGAAACCTGATTATGTTTCGTGTACCATGCCTGGTTTACTTTAGTCATACCATCTAGGAGAAATGAGGCTACTTCAAATGATTGTAACATGATTCCTCCTTGCGCAAATTGATCAGCTATCCCTTTATTAATCGAGTCCAGACTACGGTAAAAATATTGGAGCAACAATTCACCTGGCAGTCCATGTGTTGGCCACTTACGCGAAAATCTGTTGAACCTTGTCCATGATTCATGAATTGGTTCACCCTCCTTTTGCTTGAAATTCTGAATGTCATCTCTCAATTTCATCACTCTTGATGGAGGAAAGAATCTTTCATGAAATGCCATAATCCGTTCCTCTCATGATTTGATGGAGTTGTTTGGACACTCGACCAACCATTTAGTAGCTTCCCCGGTTAATGATAATGGAAATAAGCGAAGTCGTATGTATTCTTGAGATAGATTCTTGAATGATAAAGGGGTGCACACTTCCACAAAGCTTTGTATATATTCATGCGGATCTTCATGCTCTAACCCTCCAAATAAACCTCTTGAATGTATGAGCTGGAGTGTTGCGCTGGTAACTTTGAACATTGCATTTTCGTCGGCTTGTGGCATGCAAATTGCACCCATCTCGCCAACGTGAGAAGGGTTATAAACACTATTAACAGCATCGATGTCGTCTCGATGAAAAGCACCACCCGCTGGGTGACCCGCTTGGCAACTATTCTCCCCATTTGCACTTATATGTCCTGTTGTGACACACAAATACTCAAAACAAAACTGAAGATTAAGTGAGTAAACTACAACTAAGAAGAACAAAAATCCTACTAATTTAAAAATTCTCAAATAACACCACTCCCCGGTAGCGGCGCCATTTTGAGGTTTGCGTTATCAAGACACAACTTCCTATGCAAGTGTCTACGATCGTACAATAGTTTAGTAACCCAACTAAGGGTTGGGATCATCCCAAGAGAGTGATTTTGAGAATTTATAGAAAAATAAAATTTAGTTCTAACTAGTCGTAGCTAAAGACATTAACGAGTAAAAACATTGTAAATTAAAAGGGGGGACACAAGAGTGTCAATTAACAATGGGGGAGTTTTGTCACAAGTAAGGTAAAAACAGCAAAATGAACAAGGGTTTCTAAGTAATGAGAGGGGATCCTTGGGATGTGACGGGAATACGAGTTAACCTAGATTAGTGGGTACATGCTTTCGATAGACACTGCAACATTTTAGGCCTATGGCCACACTAAATCTGGACAACGCTTGTAAAGTGTTGCCTAAAATATTTTTGGGTACGCTTTTAAAGTGTAGCCAATTTTTTTAACTTTTGGCTTCGATAATATTAGCAACACTTGTAAAGCGTACTCTTTAATGGTATAGGCTACACTTTATAAGTGTTATTATATTATGATATAATTGGCAACAACTATTTATATATATGACCACACTTTTAAAGTGTGCTATTTTTATAATTGAAAAAACAACACATTACAAGTGTAGCTTTAATGTTTTCACTATAATATTATATTTCCTCCAACATTTTCAAGTCTGGCAACAATTTTTATTTTGCAAAAAAATATACTTTATGTCATAAAACATAAAACCTTTCAACTATTTGGTCTTTGCCCCAAATCAGAAAAAAAAATATTTATTTCTTGTAGAACAAAATTTGCTCCAAATATGAAACTTTCCCCATTTTCTTGAAGAACAAAATTTGCTCCAAATCTGAAACTTTTCAAGGGCTCACAAATTAACAGGTATTTCTTCATTAATACATAAAGTAAAGATTCTTCACTACGATTTTGCTACGATTTCTTCAGCAAATTGAAGGAATGAATTCTCCTAAGCTGACTACGATTTTGCTCCTAATCTGACTACGGTTTTGCTCCTGCGATTTACTGCCATTTTGCTCCTAATCAGCTGACTACGTTCTTTACGATCTGACTACGAGTTTGCTCCTAATCTGAAAATTTGTTCATCATGAATCGCTCGTCTAGATGTTCTAATAAGCTTGAAGAACAAAATTTTCTCCAAATCTGATTTTTTTTCTTTTCGATGTTCTAGTCTAGCTGATGAACAGGATAGAACAAATTGCTTCACTTCAGAAGATGGTGTCTTAAAGCTTGATCACATTGAAAGGATTTTGTTGGAATAGGGTTTATCAGGTAAAACAATTATATTTAAAAGTCTAAATTTATGGCATCTGGGTTTAATGCTTGCATATGGTTACAAATTTAGCTTTAGGGTTCTGATATTCTTGTGTTGTTGAGATGATTTTTTGTTAATTTTTGGGAGTCTAGCTCGTTTTTGTACTACCCACATCAGTTAATTCTTTGCCCTATTTTTCTCTTTTAGATTTGTTCGTTTCCCTTAAACTGTCCAAAGGCCTATTGAATTTAGATATTCGGTTTAGTCTCAGACTGTTTACGTTTTGTGATGAGCTATGTTATGAAACTTATATCTATGATATTTGGCTCTTCCTTTTACCTATTGATTATGATTTTGTATTAGTTTGTGACATTGATATTGTTTGTTGATTGCTAAGTTGACATACATATCTATTGTTTGTGTTTGATAGCTACTACTACTAAAATCATTTGCTCTTTTGTGTTCACCAATGTTTGGATTCGTGCCTCGGGAAAGACCCTTCGATGGTCAAGGGTGAAGTGATTTCAACCATCTCATCGCATTCATCGATGGTTTGTTTTGATAGTATGTCTTGATGATAAGTCTTATTGGATATGTTGGGCTAATATTTTCTTGATTGGATGTATAGCCTGTAGTGTAGTGTACCTTTTTTGGTTGCTTTGCCAAGCAAACGATGATATCAAGAACTAAGGGTAGATAAGACTAAACTACCATTAATATTTAACACATATTAGCACTCGAAAAAGCTAAATTACCAGTGATTCATTTTAACTGTGTCTGTTGAGAGTATATCTAACCAGAATCTATATCAACTACTTCTTCTTGTCCAGCTCCTTCTTGTCTAGCCTTTTCTTGTCCCTCTTATTCGTGTCCTCTTCTAACCTGAATCATAAATACACATATAAGTTACCCTTCGGGGTGGCCCAGTGGTTTGGGCTTGGGACTTTCATGTTTGAGGTCTCAAATGCGAAACCCCTTGCCAGCGAAAGCAGGGGGTTTGCCTTTTGGGTCGAGCTCGTCGCACCAAGCTTGCCTAGTGCAGGTTACCTCTCCTATGTGGTTTGCGAGCTATTGCATAGGAACCGGGGTTTTACCCTGTGCGCACCTAAAGGGTAGCGGCTGCGGGTTTTCCTTGTCATAAAAAAAATACACGTATAAGTTGTGTTAGTTTAAGATTATCGATAAGAGACTAATTCTGATATAGTTAAGTATAGTAGTACATGTAGTTTTTGACGAGCTGAAGTAGTCTCTTGTGACACAACATTATATTTGCAAGTTTTTTTTTGTTATGACCAGGCTTGTTACATGTACTGCAGTATAGAGATTGTTTCTTTCTTTTCATCTTTTTGTTGCTCCGTTAAAAAACTAACGGTGGTTAGGATGGAGACTGAAAATGCACCACTTTATTAAAGAATCAAGATTATCAATGCTCCACTAAAAAAAAATAGGACTATTTTGAGTCTAAACTCAAAGATAATGGACTATTTTAAGTCTTTTCTCGTGAAGTGTTAAAGGTGTTGTCTTTGTACTGCTATTTTGCCCTAATTATAGATTATGTTATTGGTTATCAACGAAAATTTTAAATGTTTAAATAAAGGCTCATTCTTGATGCATGTAGAACTTTAATTTTTAGGTTGGGATTATGGCATAGCTGAAACAAAATGAGCTTAATTGGATCCGAGTGTTTGAACTTCTTTAAAACCTTGTTTACAACTTGAACCTGCTCCTTGATAGAATTTCTTGATCTCAATTAGTTCATTTAATTGCCTTAATCTCTGAGGATATATTTATCGGCATTAGTTCTTTGCTTAAATGAAGTTCTATGTTGTTTCAGCACTTCAACACTTTGTCAATTTTGCTTTAGCCAGAACTGTCCTCGACATCTCATCCAGTTTCATCGACTCTGTGGTATGTGGTAGGTAGGCTTCGAACATTTCTTCAAGTTTCAACATTTGCTGAAATTTCTCTACTTTCTCACCCTTTTGTAACAGTGTGTGAGGGAGAGGATTGTTCTCTATGTGTATTTCTTCGGTTACACTCATTTCTATTTCTATTATGTTAAATTACGAACAAGATAGTGCAACTTCATGCTTTATATTAGTAAAACTTCATTATGTACCACAATAGACTGACACATGCAAATTTCTAACTGATGTATACAAGATGTACGAACTAAATAAAGAAAAAATTTGAGAATTTATTCTATATGTTGACCTATTCTACCTCTTTCAATATATGTAGCTAGTGAGACTTAGATAAATATCGAGTGAGAATTTATTCTAGCTCAAGCCTTCATACATTTAAAGAAATATTTATTATTTCCATCCCCTTCCATTTTCCAATGAGCTTTTGATTTCCTTCTCTTGAATATTCATCCACTTTGTCATTTCTACTACTGATATACTCTCCCTTTCGATAAATTCTTGGTTTGAGGTATAATTAAGATGAGCTTGAATCTCATGTTGCCTTTCCCTTGCTACTGCAATTCTGTTGTGCAAGCTACCTATTCCTTGATGTTGTAGTAGCTTTAGTTTCATTATTTTTGTGATGACCATATGGTGTTCACTTACTGTTTTTGTTATTTAATTGTTTTTTTTTGTACAAACACATTAAGATATCTAATATGTGGAATTGAAGATTAGATCGCTACAATGTTTAAGTATTCTGTTGGCTTTTCTCATGTGCCCAATTGTTGTTTGGTTAAGTAATTATCAATTATCAAACTGCTTTAGGACATGTAAATATGAATTGTTGTTGTTATTTATATACTTATTTGTTTCCTATTATTATCAGACAGTAGACATTAGAGGCAAAACAGTGAGCTCTGCAGTATTACTGGTACAATTATCAAACTATTATTTTTATTTGGTTGAAGATCAGCTGCATACTAATGAACTCTTTGTGAAGTTAATTATCTATTGCATACTAATTATGTTGTGCCATCAGGGTGAAGATAGTTCTCTGTTGGGAAGTTAGTTCTCTGTTGGTATTAAGCTGGAAAAGATGATATATTGGTTATTTGTGTTTCTTGTTGGCCTCTCTTTTTGGTGATGATGACTTGGAATCACGAGTGGAAATGTTTGAATTTTCAAAAGTTATTAGAAGTAGTGCTGAGAGTGAGAGGAGATGTGTATGGTGCTACTAAGTTTTATTTGTCTGTGTTAACTTTAATATGTCTTACAACACCATAACAAACTTTAATGTTGTGAGGTTTTGCCCAATAAACTCCAAAAATTATCAAGAACATAGTCCTGAGCTGCCAATTCAATTGACACGATACCTTGGTTATCAGTATTTGTCAATGGGATTGTTTCTTTCATTTGTCATATTACATAGGCTTAAGTCTGTTGGTTACTAATTGTTGGTGAATTCTACAAAGTACAAAGACGTTCACTGATTGCATTTACAGATTGTGTCTTCAGTCTTGCCTTAGATTGTTTTCAAGTTTATCTCTTTGTTAGAAAAAATCACATATCAGTTGAAGAAAAATTGTACATTTTGATCATGCCATTTTAAGTGTCAACAATCATTTGACTTCAAAGTAGAAGGGCAACAAGATAGCTTGCTCGGTCGTTTGTATATTGCATTTTGATGGGCATATCTGTGTGTTTTTCTAACTCCTTACAGTTTTGAGACAACATTTTTGCATCCTCTCTAGTTGATGTGCAGTTTCCAGTTTTGATTTTGTAAGAGAGCACTTTTACATAATGTGGTATATCTGCTTCTGGATTGCTATTTTGCATGGTCTGTGTTACTCGTAAGAGTTGTAGAGCCTTGTTTCTGTTACCAATTTCTTATTGTGAAAAACTAGAGTTAAGCAATAGAACTTTTTCATGTTTTCTCATTCATGCTTGAAATAAGTAGCTAAATCTAAGAGCATATTTGCATTGAATTTTGGATTTTAGCTTTTGAAATAAGTAGCTAAATCCAATACTTCACAACCGTTTTTTGAATCAAAATTCCCTTGTTGTTGAACTTCTGGTATCTTCCCTTGTAGTTTTGGCTCGAGCTTTTCTGCTAGGATCTTGTGTCTGTATGTTATAGAATTAGTGTACATGTTATAGAATCAGTTTACAGTACATACAGTAGGTTATAGCTTGCACTAACCTCTCAGTTGTTGCAATCTGTTATTATTAATTACTCTTATATAGCTGCTGCAATCTGCTATAATAAACTACAGGAAATTCTTGAAAAAGTTGAGCTCTTCTATAACTGCCTGCACTTAGAAAAGGGTTTCCAGATTGGTTGATCAGAAATCATGGGCTGGTAGTGAATTTGAGTCGCAAGAATGGTCGGGACAATATCCGGAGGTGCAGTTTGAATGATCTTTTCGATATCCCAGGTTCCATTGATCAAAAAAGCATACACTTTGATGTTGTGTGGTGTTGAGTTTCCTCTTTTTCCATGCTTCTATCCTGATTTACATGTCTGCATTAGAGTATCTTGGGATTTTTCTCTTGCTGCCCATGTTCTTTGGCCTAAAGCGGACTTGGAGTTGGCATTGATGTACTGATCCAGTGCCTGCCTGAACTCAAAAAATCTGCAATCTGCAATCTGGATCAACAAACTATCCCTATATAATTCAACTATATAACTAAGAAACTAGAAGATGCAGACAAATAGGCATAGCACACAGTAAGTTAATAGTTGTGTTTGCTGGATTAAAGAATTAATCACAACCTATAGTATATACAATATAGCCTTGAAAGTTGAATTTCCAGAGAAGTAAATTAGTGAAAGTTGAAGATGAAAAAGATTACCTTTCACAAGCTTTGAGAGGCAACAACAAAGTAGTAGGTTTCAAGTGCATTGTTGTTATAGTTGGTCTGAATCTGAAGTTAATAAATGAATAAAAACCTGATGCTCATCAGCTATTCTTCGAAAAAAATGGGCCACAACTTGGACATCAACAGAGGAGTTAAAGATTTATCGATACCATTAAACACACACCTGTCAAAGCTCATATACACAATACACAGTATGTTTTTTAGTTATATAACTGCTGCAATCTGATTTTTTATACATGATTTGTTTTGATTTTTAATTTCATTTTAAATGTATAGGGAAATGGAAGTGATCAAATTTGAAGGGTCGCCACAAGTCAATTTGATCTAATTGAAGCGGATGATGAAGAGTTTTTGAACTATTGTAAAAGTTTGAATACATTATATTTGATTTTGTGAATATATTTATTTCTAGAATATATTGAACTATTGTAAGAGTACTTTTTTATTTGAACTATTGTGTACACATATTTAGAATATTGTTTTATAAGTATGTGTATGTACACAAGACATACTATCTTTTGAAGTTTATTGCAAATCTATATATTTGAATTACTTATTAGCTAATTTAATGCTTGAGCTTATTTATTGCAAAACAATATTGGTGTTTTTAAATATAATTTGTGGCATATAAATATTTTATAGCAAAAATAATATTACCACACTTAAAAGTGTAGCCATAGGATTGTAAATTGTGGTATGTACATGGGCAAGGACTACACTTCAAAGTGTTGTCATACATTAGATAGAAAAGGCAACACTTTAAAATCGTGGGCAATAAAGAAGAAAAGGTCACGCTTGAAAGTGTAGTTGTATGGTATAGAAATATTGCTATATGAAGTACTGGAAAGCGTGGCCTTTTTTCCTTTGATAAAAGGCCACACTTTTTTACTTTAAGCCACGTTTTTTCAGGGGTGGTCGAAAGAAGCGTAACCTTAGAGTTTAGGCCACACTTTCTAGGGTGGTTGTAGACATAAAATGTTGTAGTGAAAAGATTCATAGAATAATAGTAACTAGGCTAGACTTTAAGGGGGATAAGCTCTCTCTCGAGCAACTTACCCTGTTTCAAATGTGTTCCTCTCGGATACCCATTTGCCGCATGAAGACCAGCCTACGCCTTAACCCACTCACTCTCTCGAGCTGAGTGTGTGGACATGGGACTAGGTTTCACTCTCTCGAGCTGAACCTCATGTCGACCCACTCACACCGACCATCAATTTAGTGGTTTTAGTTTTACGACCTTTTTCTCGAGCAAGCCAAAAACAGATAAATAAACTTGTATTTGCAACTATAAATTCATCCACAACAACTAAACAAAATCACATTTAAACTACAAATAGACTATCAGCAAGCAAGACCCAACAATTATCTTAACCCATATTCGCTAAATCACATTCCAAGAATTGGGGTTTTTAGTCACACATCAAGAGATAGAAATTTATACCTAAATGAGCTTGCATTCATATGGGTATGAAGATTTAAGTCTTGTTACAGGCCAAGAATGAAGAATCCAAGAGACCCAAGTCCAAATCCTTGGAGATGCAACCCTCTTCTTCTTCAAGTCTTCAAAACCCTCTCAAACTTAGAGCAAAAATATCAAAAAGTACTATTCTATATGAAAACTATCACAATTGTTCGACTCTAAGTGAAAATTATAATAATTGTTCCACACCTAAAACTACAACTTTAACTAGTATTTATAGTTTTCACAGATTTGTGTTGCAGCGGATCATTCGGCATCGTTAGTCGAAATCGCAGATCAACTCGGCGATTCGCCCTTTGGTGTAGTTCATCACCGTTTTGCACCAGCTCTCAATATCATCGTGCTCTGGATCATTGGGCAACATGGTACTGCTTTGCAGAACTTCTCGGCGACGCACCGATTGCTCTCTGTTTCCGCTGACTTGATCCTTTCCTTCAAGGATCAGCACACTGGAACAAAAGGCGAAGTAAGACCCTTCAGCGACTCGCCAAGTGGACTCGGCGATCCTCAGGCCTTCATTTCTTCGTTCTTTTCAACCTTTTCGTTCCTTTTTGTGACGTAGTGTCCATGCTTTCCTTAAAACTTCAAATACCTGAAACTTAAGGGTTTTCATCAGATAGTAAGATAAAATAAGCATTTGAGGACACAATTTCTATTAAAATATAGCCCTAAATGAGTCCAATTTGTGGACTCATCATGTGGTATGGTTAACTATAGTTTTGAACCGATATTTATTTGGAAAGATGGAGAAATCTTGTTTCAAAGTCGCTCGAAACTTTCTTGGTACAACCCAGAAACGAAAACATTCAGGGTGGTTAATGTTTACGGTGATGTCATTTCATCAACTAAATACATTCCAAGCTTTTATTCGCTCAAGACTATCATGGGCGACGACTTTCAAGTCACAAATGTTTATCTGAAGATTGAGATAGTTTAGAGTAGTTGTTTTATCTTATTTCCTTCGGGATATGATGTTTTGCTTGTACTTCTAATATAAACTTCTACTATTTTGTGGTTGCTTTTGAATTCTCGATAGAGAAATATTAATAAGTAATTACTATTTTGTATTATCAATATTTGATGGAATTGATGGTTTTTGGAAACAAATGGTGTAAATTTTTCTTTTATGTTGTTAAAATTAAGGTAACTAGTATACATATCCGAGCGATGCGCGAATAATATTTAAATTAATCATTTCACACTGTTGTCTGATTTGTCAGAGCACATTCAATTATATTGCATTAACTAAAATGTAACTGCCATCTTATTTCTAATTACTCCCTCCGTCCCATTTTATATGTCACATTTTTACTTTGCACTTGCATTAAGAAATAATGTAACTTTACCCTTCTACCCTTATTTAATTTTTTTTGGAACTCAAGTTTTCAATCAATGAATATGAATTAATTTATTTTGATTAATTAATTTAACCAATGAACATGAATCATTTACTTAGCTTTTCTAAGTTGGTCAAATATATTTTTTCAAGGCTAATAACTCACAAGGGTAAAAAAGGAATAATATGGTAGTTTATGCATTGATTTTATGATATGACAAGTATTATGAACCAACTATTTATAGAAATGGATGACATATAAAAGGGGACGGAGGGAGTACAATGTATATACCCAATAACACTTTGGAATGAATGTTACTCATGTCGAAGTGAGTGTGTTTGCACAGGCAAATGAAGCATTTATTGAACCAGAGCTTCATTAAAAAAGTATTAGACTCTTCAATTTTCTTTATAATTAGTGAACATTTTCGCGCTTCGGGCGGTCATAAATATTATTTAGAAATTTAGAAATAAACTTATTAAAATTTAATCAAAATAATAACATACGTCCATATATATCCTTACAAAATCAATAATATACATTAAACATTTTCTTCTAATAAAATAAAGTAAGGCATGAAATGAAAAGTAAAGGTAGATATAAGTAGAAATGAATTGTATTTTATTATCGTTTTTTAATTATTATTTTTTTCAAAATCTTTTTTTTTCTATTTCCGTATCTAATCTCCCCCTCATTTGTTCATACCTTAAATAATAAACTCTAGTTTAGAAAATAGGTTACTTTCTCTCGAGTTTTCATTATTTTCTTCGTGATTATCTCCGTTTTCTTTCCCTCTCTTATCCTACTTCCTCTTTTTATTTTTCTGGAGCGTTACTTCTTTCGATCCTTTCTATATTTATTTAATTTCATTATTTTCTTGTTTCCCTAATTCTTGTTGTTAGTCAAAGATTGTGCTTTATTTTTGAATAATCAATTTTTTTGATACTTTTTTCTACTTTAATATTCTCATTACCTATTTGAAATCTAACGTCTTTCATCTTTGCTCATCTTTTATAGCAATTATCTTCCCCTAATTAATTGAATACTTAAATGGTAAAAAATGAGAAAAAAGAAAAATATGGTTATTGATTATAGAGTTGTAATATCACTTTGTCTATGTCCAATTATATATAAATATATATAGATAGTAATTTTAAATTTCTAGCTATCATACATTTGGATAAACGAAAAAATTGTGGTGCTAATTCAATTCAAGTTTTTTTTATTTGTTAAACTATTGATAATAATTTATATTCAAATCACTTTTTCATGCAACAAATTTTTCAAGAGAATAAGAGATGTCCCAATGCTTAGAGTTTAAATTTAAAATCCACATCTCATCCTTTATACTCAAAGGGTGAAGTAATTGCAACATAAAACATTTGCACAAAATAGGCAGAGAAAAATATAAACAGTCCAAGTTGAAAGGGAGAAAAGATTAAAAAACAGAAGAGCTAACATGAAACGACGTTTGTAAAATGAAGATATATTTGCACTGAATAAGTGTGATATCCAATAGAACCAGTGAGGTCTTTTAGGATATTTAGAATATTGATACTCAAATGTTATCAACTTGTTACGGTATTAATTTTTTTTTCTTGCTTCTTTCCATAAGGTTTTGTTCTTTCCATTGTTCCCAATAGCATGATCGTCAATCAATTCTACATAATCATCTCATAAAAGTAACGAATGAAGAGGTGAGTGACTCTCACATTGTTCAATTACAATACAATAACTTGTTATAAGGTCTTTTGAATATGTCATTATGTTTCAAATGAAGATAATAACTAAGCAATGCTTCTTCAACACCAAATACCCTCATTGCCATCTCAAGAAACTCTTCTCATTATATATACAGAATTGATTACAAAATCAATTGTATTTCATGAAATTCTACCACAAATATTTGTAAAAAGTAAAATATCATTCTTAAATAAAATTTTGACATACCATTCTCTTTAGTAACAAATTATCTTCACTTGAAGTTCCATCCAAATGCTTTTGGGATTCCCTGAACATGAAATTGGAGAAATTAATACATTTTCTTATACACAAGACCTTTAAAATCGAAGAAATTGAAAAGCCAAAGGTTTGGCTATTAATTAGCATTATGTGTTAGTGCTAGTACGTGGGATGAAGCGGTTAATTGGGCTTTAATGCAAATTACTGTTACGTGGGCTTCCTAGGCTTTATTGTTACGTGGGCTTTCTGTTAGCATAAATGTTAGTCATTGCATTTTCGTGACTTGTTAAGTCACAAGTTATTTTATTTGTATTTTCTTAAGCTATTTAATTAATTAGTATATATGGATTAAGAAATGAAAAAAAAAAAAAAAGAGAAAAAAGATAAAAGGAATGTTGGCAATAGAGAGGTGCCACATCACCTTCTCTATATTCAGCTTTATATATATATATATATATAGATTGGTAATAACAACTCTTCATTGATTTTCTAAGTAAGTTAATTTTTGCGTAAATAATTTATACATCATTAATGTGTAGAACTTACTCTTTTTCCTTTTATCTTCTAGTGAACGGACACAACTACGGCATTTATTTTATAAAGGTTATGGGAAAATTTATATAACATCACTCAAAGAATCAAACTTTAAATACGAACATGATTATAACTAAGAAAAAGAAATCCAAAATAATCTTAGAAATTCCTACAAATTTGATGTAATATTATATACAAAGACACTACATATTATGTAACACTCTCCTCAAATCGAACATATATAGATGTTAATTATGTCCAACTTTAAGTAAAGATATTTCACTCACGCTTCATTTTCAACTTTCATAAATATATACAAAGCTACTCTCTTGTCTTAATCTTCTCACCAAATCTTGGAACTCACAATAATATATATATATATATATATATGTGTGTGTGAAAGTCAGGCAAACCAAAATCATCAAAACTAGCAAATCTTTTTGTTCAAAGGATCAAGTGACAGTCATGGACATCAAAAGCTCATTTTTTGAAGAAAGAAGAATCTCTCATGTCACGGGAATTATGAATCTTCCATGGGTGATTATGGACGATATTTTTTCAAGATTGTCAATTAAGTCAATTTTTCTATGTAAGATTGTTTGTAAACTCTGATATAATATTTTATATTTCGACCCTTTATTTGTTAACATATATCAAACAGATCCCTTAATTTTCCTTGCATTTTACTTTTGGATGATCAATCCAATTCTTCGCTTCTAGAACTAAAAGCAGAGTATGGTTATTATGCTCGTCGTTGTAACAGACCCATTCAGTTGACCCCAAAGTTTCATTTCCCACCGAGGAGCATATTTTATGTTGGTTCGTGTGAAGAACATCACAATAGTTACTACTTCAACGTTTAGACACATCGTATGTGAAAATGTGATATGTAGCAACCTTCTAAGACGATATATGATAGCTCTTCTAGAACTTTTGGTCCATGTATAAGGTTGTAATGAGTCAACCTTTAATTGAAGGAATGATATTTGCTTGGATAGACTATTATCTAGGATGTGTGATTTGTACCTTGTCCTAAGTTGACAACCATTCTCTCTTTGTGTATTTAACAGATGACAATGGAATCTATAATTACCCAAAAAAAAGGCATAAATATGGTGTTAATTATTACATTGCTTCTGTGAAAATAAATCTTTCATTAATTTATTACTTTCCATCATTGCATTGAATGTGTATGAGAAGAAATGTTTCATTTGCCTATAGTTATTTGAAGTGTAAATCTGCTTATTTATTACTCATACTTATTTCAACATTGTTGATTCTCCATATTCCATATCAATAGTAAATGTTGCATAATTTTCTCACATTCTTTAGTAGAAGGTAGAAAAAAATTAGTGCTGAAGAATTAAGTGTAAAACCTTTAATATAGATCAATAAGATATTAAAGGGAGTAATTTGTAGAGTTAATATCTCAACTTTGGATAGTTTACTTAGAAAGTCACTCAACTTAGATTAGTTTATTTAGAAAGTCAGTTAACTTTGTTTTATTACTCAAAAATCATTCAACTATTGATATTTCACTTAAAAAGACACTCATCTATTAATTTTTTACTTAGAAAGTCACCCACTATCTTAAATGATTTTTTCACTAAATTTTGTTTTAAACTAATTTTTATATAAAAAGATAACATACTCGTTTTAATTATTTTATTAAATTTAGTGAAATGCAATTTTTTTAAACTATTTTTTGAAAAAAAATATGATAAGACTAACTGTGTGTTTGTTTGGATTACTTCTTAATGTCGCACCCCTTTTTGGACCGACGGAATAGGGTTTTTCCAATTTAAGTGACGGTATTAATTAGGGATTGCTTTATTTTTTTTAGAGTCGTCATTTGGAATTGAGCTATGGTGTTCCAAGTCACCTTTTTGTTTAATCCCTAATACAAAGGAAATGGCTCTTTATTTGGTCTGCGAACTAGAAATTCGGGTAAGGAATTCTATTGGTCGAGGGGAAGGTATTAGACATCCCTCGAGTCCCGTGGTTCTAGCACGGTCGCTTTTATTGACTTATACTTATATTATTATTATTATTATTATTATTATTATTATTATTATTATTATTATTATTATTATTATTATTCTAGTTGTTGTTGATATCTTTTGAGAATAGTCTCAAGATCTATTTCTTCATCATCAATATCTTGTCCTTCTCCAGCAATACATGTATCATCTTCTTTACTTCTTCCATATATATGGCAATAGCTTCTGACTTAGAGATAAGTCCTTTCTTCATCTGAAGTTTTCTGGAAATCTTCTTGAATGGACTTAAGTCTTCTATGATAGATGATTCTATAGTAATAGCCTCATATTGACTAATTTTTACATTTATTAAATCAATAATCTCTTGACCATGTAACTTGCCTTCAGGATTTTTCTGAAGTAATTTACTTCAGAACTTAGTATAAAAAGTCCTCTGTAAACAAGGAAATCCTTCTGAAGTATTATTAACTTCTATTGACCATTTCATGATCCAAGGAATCGAAAATTCAATGAAGAAATACATCAAGGATATTCCTTCGAAGAATACATTCTCTTCCTGTAACTTTATTAATTTTGGGGATATGTCCACCCATTCCAAATATAATTTTTTGTATGATTCTGGTAAGATTTTTACTGAAGGACCATATAAAGTCCACCATTTACAGAACCAATTAGGAATATGCCTATCCAATACATTAGAACATATTTTAATAAACCATGAATGCTTCCTATTAGCATTTTCATATAACAGGACCTTATTAAATCCATCAATATAATCCCAATAATTGTATTTTACAGCAACTTTTTGCTCTGGATGGATATAATCCAACTCCTTTAATGTACTCATTCCCCACTCTTTAGGTGCTATAACCTTTTTTATGATTAGTTTTGAAAAGTTATAAACTTTCTTGGTATTAGCAGGGTAAAAATGCTGAAATTCGCACCCTGTAGATGAGAGTATTATCTCATAGTGCATTCTGTATTTGTACACAGTAGTAGTATAAGATACTGTATCTAAATACCTGGCCATTATCTGCCATGGCTCATTTCTCCATTTGAGATCATTTTCTTCTAAAAAAAGTATAACTTCTTTTTTGTCATTCATATCAAAAACTTCTATGTTCTCATCATCCATCAATATTGACGAGTATGATGGTGGATGATTATCTGACTCTTTCTTGGATTTCATAAAATCCATAAATTTCTTGTACATCGGGTGGTTCGTATCAATCCCACTAGTTCCGCTTGATGAAGCCGTTGAATTACTAACATTGAATGATGTTAGTATTCTGCTACCTTGTTGAGCTAGGATATGACCTCCTCTTCCTGGGTTGGTTCTTCCTCGTCCTCTCCTAGATGGAGAGGGCCATGTTGGCCTCATCCTGAAAAGAGAATAATTATTAGTCTAGATATTCTCTAGTAAGAAAATCAGGAAGACTATTATCTTCATCTTTCTTATACTGTATTTCAAAATCGAAAGGTGCTAAGAGAGCTTGCCATCTAGCAAACATTTGTTTAGAAACATCATGTTTACAGTCTTCATTGAACATAAATCTGGCAGCTTGGCAATCAGTTTTTATTAAAAATTTCTGATTATAAAGATCACCTTGGAACTTAAGCACGCATTTAACTATAGCTAGAATTTCTTTAGCTATTGTAGCATAATTCTTTTGTGCATTATTCCATTTACCAGAATAAAATTGAACAATATAATGGCGCTTATTATTAGGACAATATTGAGTTAGTACTCCTCCATAACCAATATCTGAAGCATCAGTTTCTACTGTTTTGGCCCAATTTGGATTTGCCAGAGTCAAACAAGGAAGGTTTTTAACCTTTTCCTTAATCCTTTTGACAGCTTCAATATGGCCATTTGTCCAAGCCTTAGGATTATTTTTTAACCTATCATATAATATAGCAGTATCTTTTGCTAAATCTTTAATAAAAGGGGCAACATAATTAAGACTTCCAAGAAATCTTTGTAACTGGGTCTTATTAGTTAAAATATCAGGAAACTTTGAAGCAAATTCAATACTTCGATTAATAGGGCTAATATTATATTTTTCAATATTATGACCAAGGAATCTAACATTTGTTTTAAACAAAGCCATCTTAGGTTGAGATAAAACCAAACCATTTTGCATAATAATTTTTTTAAACAATTCTAAGTGTTTAAAATGAGTTTCTATATTTTTAGAAAATACTAGGATATCATCTATATAAACTATTATAAAGTTACTATAAGGAATAAAAATATCATTCATTATTTTCTGGAATTCTGATGGAGCGTTTTTTAAGCCAAATGGCATAACATTCCATTCAAATTGTCCCATTGGAACATTAAAGGCGATTTTAAACCTGTCTGATTCATTTATCTGAATCTACCAATAACCTGATTTCAAATCAAATTTAGAGAATATAATAGCATCATAAACTCTATCCAATAAATTCTTTTTATTAGGAATCAGATATCTAATCCATCTTAAAGCTTTATTAAGAGGTTTAAATTTATTACTAATCGGGGTGCCGCCCTTTCCTGTTCGGCATGTTTATTAACATAGAATGTCGTACAAGACCATGGTGATTTGGAATGCCTTATAAGGCCTTTTTGTAATAAAGAGCTAATTTCTTTTTTGCATAACTCTAAATATTCAGAGTTCATTTGACAAGGTCTTGCCTTTGTAGGAATATTATCCTCGTCAAAATCATTTTCATATGGAAGACTTACAACATGCTTTTTCCTATTCCAAAAAGCATTGGGATGATCTCCACAAATATCAAGAGAGAATTGATTGGCCAAGATTTTTATTTTATCTTGTAATTTAGGATTTTGTAAGATATTTTCAATTTCAATACTATTAATTTCTTGTTTTATAAAATTGACTTGGTTATTTTTCGAGACCAATAATTTAGCAGTTAAATCATTTATCATTCTAGTAAATGGTTTAGTTACAAACTCTAAAATAAATGGTTTGTTATTCTAGGTTCCAATAATTTTATCATTATCCCAATGAGTGAGTGGAAAAATATCATTTATAAAAGGTACACCCAAAATAATTTGGTTAGTGATATTTTTTACTAAAACAAAACTTTGAGGGACACAACTTTTCCCTTTACATATAAAAGCTTTGGGTAATTTAAATTCAATATTCATTTTGCTGCCATTAGCAGAACGAAGGCTATGAGTTGTTTTATGAAAATATCTTGAAGGTATAAGGCCTTCTTGAATACAATTTAAATCAGCTGCACTATCAATAAGCGCAATAAATTCTTTTTTATAATTATAATCTATTAAAAGAGTTATTTTAGTATAAAACTTTTGAGAAGTAAAAGCTTTAAGACTATATAAAAAGTTTGTCTTATTATTTTTTAAAGAAAGATTTTTTATAAAATCAAGATTATCATTTTCCCCTTCAAGAGAAGAAGATGATTCAGAAGCATTTTCTAAATCTAGACGGGTTTGTAAAGCATCCATTCTAACTTCTATAACAACATTCTTTTCTTTAAGACGTATAATGTCTTCTTTGAGATTATTAATCTCTTCTTTTAAATCACTGATTGTGGTGGGAGAACTTATCATTTTCCTCTTTTCTAGTAAGAGATTTTTAACCTCTGCCATAGTATATGAACCTTCTTTAGTAGGAATCTCTTTAGGAATATGATTCTTTTCAAAATTATGATCTTTCTCTTTTGAATCACTTATTTTATCAATGATTTGAGCCCTGATTTCAGGATCTTTGATATTCTGTAAGAGTTCTATTATTTTGTCATTATCAATGACATTCAAACTCATTTCTTTAAATTGATCATAGATCTTATAAAGGTCGTCTTCATCCTCCCTTTCACATGTCATTCCCTGCTGGCAAGGTGAGCATTCATCTTCAGAAGTTAAATATTCTTCTTGTTGAAGTGCTTTAAGATCTTCACTTGTTGAAAATTCTCCTTCACTGCTATATTCTGATCCTGTTCCTGAGTCAGAATTAAGCATAATCTTATAAAGAGAATCCTTTATATTATCTTCTATGTCAAGACTTTTAATCTTTTCCTTGACTCTGCAATCTTTGGCATAATGACCAAACCTTCCACATTTGTGACAGGTATCAGATTTATTATAATACCTTTTCTTCTTCGAGAAGAGTCTCCTTTACCTTCTTCAGCTCTTCTTAGCTTCTTTTCGATCCTCTTCTTTTTCCATTTTTCCTTTTTTGAAAATTTCTTCTTCTTAGGTTGAGTGTCCTCCTTATCTCTTGATTTATTTTTAGGAATATCAAATGCGAATTGTTCGCAAAATTCTCCTAATTGCTTCCTTTCATTTAAGCGATGTCTCTTAATCTGTTGATTCAACTTGATTTCATTACATAAGGATAAACCTTCCTGTACGCAGACACTTATAAGTTTTCCATAAGTATAATCATCATAATTAATACTATGATTGTCTCCTCTTATGGCCTTCCTGACTCTTTCTGCAAATAAGGTCGGTAATCTATCTATAAATTTGGATTTCCAATGAGTGCTATTACACTCTGGTAATTCCATAACTCTACAAAGGAAAACATCTTTATAGTACCTGAAGGACGTAAGAGTCTTACACCTCAAGTTTTGGAGAAGAGTTCTAATGGTCTCACTATTATCTGATCATCTTCCTGAGAAATGTTCAATAATATTTAAAACCAATGTATAAACTGCATTTTGAGAGACTTGTTCTCCTTCTTGTTTTACTGCCATTAAGACCCTATCTCTTTGTTCTTGGTTGAGATAATTATCCCACCATCCTTTCAATTGGCCAGTAAAACCTGCTGTTATCATGTCAGCAATAGTCTTATCGCTATTTTTATTGATTTTACAGATAGTACTGTACATTAACATTCTATGAACAGTTGTATAAATTTGTCTATCAGTATAACCATCTATGCTTCATTCATAGATTTCCTTTCCATTATAACTATTAGTTATAATATGTTCATGTTCTTCAAGTAGAACATCTTGGGGAGTGGGTCTAGGATAATAAAACATCCTTTGGTAAGGTTTTCTAGCATATTTTTCTGAAATCTTATTAATGCTATCATAAAATTCCTTTTTATTGCTAGGTTCTCCTTCCTCAAAGCTTTCCATATTCAAAGGCTGAACTCCACCACCTTTAAACTTTTTTTCTAAGAAATATTCAAGATCTGAATAATCTTTAATCTTGAAGTCTTCAATCTCAGGAGGTGGTTGTAAACTGCTATGAGCAATTTTCTCTTTTCCTTTTAACTTAGTAGGTAAAAGGGAAATGATCTTATCAACTTTGTCATGTAGAGAGACAATATGATCACCTAAAATACTCATATAAATATTAGCATAATTATTCTGCTTAATCATGACATTAATATGTTGAGTAGTCACTAAAGCAGTGTCATTTTCAAATAATTTTGAAAAAGCATTAAAGTTAACAATCTTATCATTTTTATTAATCTGGAAAGACTGTTGTGGAGGAAAGACTGCTTTAGTAATTTCTCCATTACTAAGAGTAAAATCTCTTTCAAGCATAGAAATATAATTCTGAACATGTTTGCACATAAACCATGGAACAAAAGCTATTAAATGATTTATTCCTGAATTTATCAAATCTTTATAAAATTCTTCTTGAAAATCATGTTGTTCAACTTTATCAAAGTTGTTAAAAAACCATTTTCTAAAGAGTTTCCATTTTTTTCTTTGAAAATCTTTAGCAATACGAGCCCTTGCTGGAGATCCCGGACTAAAATCAATAATTTTGTCAGTCATGTAGAAACGGGTTAACCTGTTATTCCATCTGGAAAATTCATTTCAGATTCAGTTATATCTAAATCAAAACTAGCTCTCCCAATTGGTTGGGCTATATTGTCTTTATCAATTTTTGTATTGTCTCATCTATATGATTCTCTAATTTGAGAAGTAGATGCACGAGACGGAACTTGAACGATATAATCGATAGGAGAGATATAAGAAGAGTTAGATCTAGTCATTCTAGAAGACATACTTCGATTCTCAATAAGCATATTAGCCGGTTCATGAAATTTGATTTTAACAGTCCCATCATTTAACTGTTCAATTTCAGAAACCTCAGTATTAATATTATTTTGAGGTTGAGTAGCATTCTCAATAACCCATTCTTGTGAAAAATCAATTTCTTCCCACTTAATAGGTCTTCTAGTAACTACCTTGGATTTATCAAAGTTAGTTTCTATTAAATAGTTTCATTTTTAAAATCAATTATTTTACACATAGGATTTAAAGTATGCAATAATTTATAATAAATTCTATAACATACACAAACAACTTCAGTGTCAGGCATATAATCATAACCATGAAGTTTAACATTTAAAATAAGGGAACTCAATGAATTCTCATCCTGTAAGGAAATTTGTAAATTAGGAAAAACATTAAAATAAACTGGTCCATATGCTAGACTAGTTTGAATTGTCCCTATTAGAGACTTCTTCCAATTATGATTTCTACCATCACGTAAAGCTGCTATGAAGCTTTCTGGTAACCCTCTTAAAGTAAGAGGTTTAAAAGCAACTTGAACTAAACCAATATGCATGAATCTATAAATATCCCTATAAGGGGCTATGTCATTATCAGATAATAATCTAAAAGTCTGGTTGTCACTATCAATAGTGATAGTTTCTTCTGTGGTTTTAACCACCTATTTGAGGCCTAGTTTTTCAAAGGTACCCATTTGATATCTAGGTGAAATTTTTGGAATAGTCCACTTATTAAGTAGATCAAGATGTTGAGGTATATCATATTCTTCCTTTCTACTGTTTTTAACAGTAGATCTTCTCTTTAAGATATTCATAAAGAAAACTGTGTTGAGCTATACCACCTATAGTTATTATAAGTCCATGGCTCTGATACCAAAACGAAAACGGATCGCACCACAGTTAGATGATTGGGAACCTTTATAGTCATAGCTAGTCCTGGCAACAGTATATGAAAATTCCTACTATCCGGGTCCGCCCTTCCTTATGGGTAATCCAACGGGTAATCCAACGGATTCCTTCGGCTATCTTTCATATATTGGCCTGGATTATCTATGTCTGACCTTAATCTAACCTGTTTAATCTGTCAACATAATAGACACAACGCCACCTTATAATAACTTAGTATGTTATAGCTCAACACCAACAGTTTAGCCCATCATGGGGCTGATGAACATAAAGAAGTATATTAAATAGGAGGAGAATAAGAAACAGTACCTTATGATGAAATCTTTCAAACCAAATTGCAAACTTTTATTCAAACCGAAATATTACAAAGGGGAGAGATTTTTAGAGAGAGAGAGAGGGGGTTCTAAGACCTGCCTCTTACTAAATACAAACTTCCTCTTATATAGAGGTTACAAGACAAACACGAATAAAAAGAGTGGCCCACAACTTTATACAATGGCCAATAAGTAAAAGATAAGACCGACAGGCGCCCCTGGCCTTCACATGGCCGACAATACTTTTGGCTATACTTTATAAAAGTAGCTTTATTTGGCCCATGTGACCAAATAGTAACGATTCTCTATATCTTGTCTTTTCCTTTATCACCAGTTGTGCTTGCACTAGGAGATTCTTCTAGTTGTTGTTGATATCTTTTGAGAATAGTCTCAAGATCTATTTCTTCATCATCAATATCTTGTCCTTCTCCAGCAATACATTTAAAATAAGGGAACTCAATGAAATTCGCACCCTGTAGATGAGAGTATTATCTCATAGTGCATTCTGTATTTGTACACAGTAGTAGTATAAGATACTGTATCTAAATACCTGGCCATTATCTGCCATGGCTCATTTCTCCATTTGAGATCATTTTCTTCTAAAAGAAGTATAACTTCTTTTTTGTCATTCATATAAAAAAAATTTATGTTCTCATCATCCATCAATATTGACGAGTATGATGGTGGATGATTATCTGACTCTTTCTTGGATTTCATAAAATCCCTAAATTCCTCGTACATCGGGTGGTTTGTATCAATCCCACTAGTTCCTCTTGATGAAGCCGTTGAATTACTAACATTGAATGATGTTAGTAGGTGGATGATTATCTGACTCTTTCTTGGATTTCATAAAATCCATAAATTCCTTGTACATCGGGTGGTTTGTATCAATCCCACTAGTTCCGCTTGATGAAGCCGTTGAATTACTAACATTGAATGATGTTAGTATTCTGCTACATTGTTGAGCTAGGATATGACCTCCTCTTCCTGGGTTGGTTCTTCCTCGTCCTCTCCTAGATGGAGAGGGCCATGTTGGCCTCATCCTGAAAAGAGAATAATTATTAGTCTAGATATTCTCTAGTAAGAAAATCAGAAAGACTATTATCTTCACCTTTCTTATACTATATTTCAAAATCGAAAGGTGCTAAGAGAGCTTGCCATCTAGCAAACATTTGTTTAGAAACATCATGTTTACAGTCTTTATTGAACATAAATCTGGCAGCTTGGCAATCAATTTTTATTAAAAACTTCTGATTATAAAGATCACCTTGGAACTTAAGCACGCATTTAACTATAGCTAGAATTTCTTTAGCTATTGTAGCATAATTCTTTTGTGCATTATTCCATTTACCAGAATAAAATTGAACAATATAATGGCGCTTATTATTAGGACAATATTGAGTTAGTACTCCTCCATAACCAATATCTGAAGCATCAGTTTCTACTGTTTTGGCCCAATTTGGATTTGCCAGAGTCAAACAAGGAAGGTTTTTAACCTTTTCCTTAATCCTTTTGACAGCTTCAATATGGCCATTTGTCCAAGCCTTAGGATTATTTTTTAACCTGTCATATAATATAGCAGTATCTTTTGCTAAATCTTTAATAAAAGGGACAACATAATTAAGACTTCCAAGAAATCTTTGTAACTGGTCTTATTAGTTAAAATATCAGGAAACTTTGAAGCAAATTCAATACTTCGATCATGGATCTAGGAGACACTAGTACTAAAAGTACTCATTTAGAAGAGGTAGATATACCTCAAAATCTTGATTTGTTAAACAAATGGACTATTCTGAAAGTTAATATTAAAACTATTTATGATTATGGTTGGTTTGATAAAATCTCAAACAAACAATTGATTAAAACAACTGAGCAATCTTTGGCATTAAATTCATCTGAACAGACTATTCGTTTGTTAAACAAACGTGATATTGATTTTTATAGATCTCAATATAAATTTTTGCATATTGGCATGGTACAGATTGCTTTCAAACCTCTAACTCTTAAAGGGTTACCTGAGACTTTCTTAGCAGCTTTAAGAGATGCAAGAAATTTGAATTTTAGACAATCTTTAATGGGTTCGATAGAATCCACTGTGGCTTATGGTCCTGTTTATTTTAACGCCCAACCAAATCTGCAATTATCGTTAACAGATTCTAATATATTAGATGCATTGACTTTGAATGTTAAAACGCATGGTTATAATTATGCAGTTGGATCTGAGTTAATTTGCTTATCTTATAGAATTTATTTCAAATTACTCGCTACTTTGAATCCTAGATGTAAATTATATGATACATCTGATCAAACTATTTTGGTAGAAACTAATTTCGCCAGATCTAAGGTCACTACTAGAAGACCTATAAAATGGGAAGAAATCAATTTTCCTACTACTTGGATTTTAGATTCGGTTATACCCCCTGAACAATTGGCTAATGCAGTCACTAATTCTGAGTATTCTCATATTAGTCAAAATTCAGATGGAAAAATTTGTATGCAGTTTGATGATAAAAGTATTCCTTATAATAGACATTTTTTTGCTTCCGATAGACGGTTGGCTATCCAACATATCTCTCCCATAGATTCTTGTTATGGTCCAGCCAGAAATCGCGCTGCTTCTCTACATACTTTATCAACTGTTATATCTGCAGAAAAACAAAAAATTAAAATTGATCCTCGTTTAAATATTGTTCAAACGAATGATAAATCATCTGATATTTCTGATAAGGATGTTCCTTCTGTTTCCGAAATGGAATTTAATCCAAATGATTCATGATGACTGAACACCGGATTGATTTTAGTCCAGGTTCACTGGCAAGAAAATATATTCAAAATGAATTTTCAGATAAAAAATGGAACAGGTTTAAAACTTGGTTCTTTGACACTTATAGTGAGGAAGATTTAAATAATATTTCTCAAGAGTTTTATGAAACTTGTGCTTTACATAATCATATTATGTTTTTGGTGCCCTGGTTTATAACCACTTACTTACCTTTATTCATCAATGTTCTTGAACGATCGTATAAAGATGAAACAGGTAATATTACTAAATCTATTTATCCTCCTCAAGCTCCTTTTATTTTACCGAATAATACAGGTAGAACTTTTACTGCTTTTCAAAACTTTATTGAAAATGAGGTTGCTGCAGTAAGTATCAATGAGATTAATAGTATTATTTCTCAAAATAATTATTTGGGCCTTTATGTTAAAGTTATTGGCGAACATATCTGTTCTCTTGATAATAAGTTAGATACTCTTATTACTCTGATAACTCAAATTAATGATAAATTGAAAACCGAGAAATCAGTCCTGGAAAAGGCATCCACGTCAAAACAGCCGGAAGTCCCTATTCAAAGGCCTCCTGAGATTCAGGACTTCATTCTCAGACCTCTTCACGATCTTGAAAGCCTTCTTGATAAGAAGTTTTCAGAATTCGGTGCAAAACCTATAAGCATTGTTGAAGATTTCGCAGATGAGATGGAAACCACTTTAGATTTTAAAGGTCAAGTGGAAATGGAAGTTAATAAACTTCGTGGGTATCCCAAAAAGAATAGTGGTTATGCTAGAAAACCTAGTATGCAGACTTACTACTATCCTAGGCCTACCCCGCAAGATGTTCTTATAGAAGAAAGAGATTGGAATCAAACTAACACTTCTTACAGTGGAAGTGAGATTTATGAATGGAATCTAGATGGGTTAACAGATAGGCAGTTAACTATCCTAGTTCATAGAATGCTCATGTATGCTACTATCTGCAAAAGTGTTAATAACACAGATAGGACTATTTGTAAGATGATCATTGCAGGTTTTACTGGTCAATTAAGAGGCTGGTGGGACAACTATATGACTATGGAGGCAAAAGCAGCGGTTATAAATGCTAAAGCTGCCAATGAAGGAGTTGATAACCTAGGATTTGCCTTGGTAAAAAATAGAGAAGACGCTGTGTATACACTAGTCTTAACCATTCTAGAACATTTTAGTGGTAGATTTACCAACCAATATGAAACCGTCAGAACTTTACTCAATGGATTACGATGTAGACGCTTGGGTGAATTTAGATGGTATAAAGATACTTATTTAAGTCGGGTAATGGAACTTCCCGAAAATGGATTAGAATATTGGAAAGCCAAATTCATAGACGGCTTACCACCCTTATTTGCTGAAAGAGTTAAGAAAACTCTGAGAGACCCTCAAGGAATTATTCCTTATGGCCATTACACTTATGGAAAGCTTATTGGAGCTTGTACTCAAGAAGGTATAAATTTGTGCAATGAGTTAAAACTCTCTAGACAGCTTAAAATGGACAAGCTGAGAGAAAAATCTCAATTAGGAGATTTTTGTACACAGTTTGGTTTACCAGATGCTAATAAAGGCACCAAACATGAGACTTCTAAGTCAGAACACCATAGGTCTCATCAAAAGAGAAGAAGATCTAGGAGAAGATCTAGAGAAGAAAGAGAAGAGCGTAAGGCTCATCGTAAATCTCATAGATTTACTAAGAATAGGTCAAAAAGAGATCTTGATAAGATCAAATGCTACAAATATGGAAAATTTGGACATATTGCTCCAAATTGTAAACTAGAAAAGCTTAAAGCTTTAGAACTGGATGAAGATATTCAAGAAAAGGTTTATAGTTTCCTATACACTTCTGGTTCCGAATCAGACTACGAGGAGTCTGAAGCAAGTTATTATACAGAAGATGATCAACCCGAGTCCTCTAACAAAGATCAACAGGACTCAAATGATTCCTGTAAATGTCATGGTGATATCTGCAATTGTGAACATGGCGAGTTCTACAAACTTCAATCTCAGTTTGAAGATATGAACCTGCTCACCATTACTGCAGACAATGTTATAGAACTTCTTAAAAAAGTCTCTGATAACACCCTTCGTGAAAAAATCATTCAGTTAGCTGCTAGTAAAACTAGTTCTTCTGCTCATAGCATTGTTGATGATAAAAGGGTTAAAGATGATTTTGTTTATTCTGCTCCTTATTCTCTGTCTGAAGTGCATAATAGACTTTCATCTAAACAAACTATGGTAGTTCGTGATTCTTCCTTTGATGATTTAAAAGGAGAAATTGAACATTTGAAAGAAGAAATTAAATTTCTTAAACAAAACCATATTATTTGTGATCACCGTCTTACTCAAATTGAGTCTGCTAATAGCAAAGGAAAAACAAAAATTGATGATTTTCCAGTTGAAGAAAATACTCTTGCTAAACCTGTAACTATTGACCCTAAACAAAATATGTTTTTGGGAATGATGCAAGTGGTTACAGCTCATAAGTGGTATGTTAAATGTACAATTTTAATTGATAATTCTTTTTCTATATCTAATATTGCCATGATTGATAGCGGAGCTGACGTAAGCTGCATTCAGGAAGGATTAGTTCCTACTAAATATTTTGAGAAAACTACTCATATGGTGAAATCTGCATCTGGACATGCTTTAGATATAAAGTATAAATTATCCAATACTCGTATTTGCCAAAATAAAGTTTGTATTCCTCACTTCTTTTTTTTGGTAAAAAATCAGTTATACCCTCCTATCATTTTAGGAACTCCGTTCATAAATGCTATTTATCCCTTTACCAATATAAATGCTAAAGGCTTTTCAGCAACTTATAAAGATCATGATATTAGTTATACGTTTATCACTGAACCTGTTTCTCGTGATATTAATGCTTTAATTGAAATGAAACAAAAGCATATTAATTATTTGCAGCTTGAAATTTTTAGTATGTATATATTCGATACTTTGAAAGCTACTAAAGTACAGGAGAAGATTAAAATAATCTCTGAACAGATGGCCATTGATATTTGTGCTGAACATCCTAGTGCTTTTTGGAATCGAAAAAAGCACATTGTGACTCTTCCATATGAAGATGATTTCTCTGAGGAAAATATTCCTACGAAATCTCGTCCTTGCCAAATGAATTCCGAATTGGTTGAATTCTGCAAAAAGGAGATTGATAATCTGTTACAAAAAGGTCTTATAAAACCTTCTAAATCACCTTGGTCTTGTACTGCTTTTTATGTTAATAATGCAGCAGAGAAAGAACGTGGTGTCCCAGGTTAGTTATAAATTACAAGCCTTTAAACAAATATTTAAAATGGATTAGGTATCCTATTCCAAATAAAAGAGATTTACTTTCAAGATTATATGATGCCAATATATTTTCAAAATTTGATTTAAAATCAGGATATTGGCAGATCCAAATATTTAAAGAGCATTCTTATAAAACTGCTTTTAATGTCCCATTTGGACAATACGAATGGAATGTTATGCCATTTGGTTTAAAAAATGCCCCTTCCGAATTTCAAAAAATTATGAATGATATTTTTAATCCTTATTTGGATTTCATTATAGTCTATATTGATGATATCTTAGTTTATTCAAAGACTCTTGAAATGCATATTAAGCATTTAGATATTTTCAAGAAAATAGTTATTCAAAATGGTTTGGTTATATCTAAACCAAAAATGAGCCTTTTTCAAACAGAAGTAAGATTTTTAGGTCATCTTATTTGCCAGGGAAAGATTACTCCTATTTAGCGATCTATTGAATTCGCATCCAAGTTTCCTGATATAATTACTGATAGAACCCAGCTACAACGTTTTTTGGGAAGTTTGAATTATATTTCTCCCTTCTACAAGAACTTGTCTCGCGATCTAGCTCTGTTATACGACAGGCTGAAAAAGGAGCATAAAAAACCTTGGACTGATAGTCTCACGAATCTTGTTAAAACTATCAAAGAGAGAGTTAAGTCTTTACCCTGCTTAACCCTTGCCAATCCCGCTTGGCCTAAAATAGTTGAGACAGATGCGTCTAACATGGGTTATGGTGGAATTCTAAAACAAATTAACCCTCATGATAAGCACGAATACCTTATCAGGTTTCATTCAGGTAAATGGAGCGATGCTCAACGAAAATATGCAACGGTAGCTCATGAAATGTTAACTATCGTTAAATGTGTTTTAAAATTTCAGGATGATCTATACAACCAGAAGTTTTTGATAAAAACAGACGCTCAATCAGTCAAATATATGTTTGATAAAGACTTTAAACATGATGCGTCTAAGTTAATGTTTGCAAGGTGGCAAGCACAATTGGCACCTTTTGATTTTGAAATTCTATATAAGAAAGGTTGTGATAACTCCCTCCCAGACTTCTTATCAAGAGAATACCTTCAAAATGAGTGAATATGATAGCTTTTCCGAAAGAGATAATGATGTTCCCATCTCTACGTTTTTTACTAATGAAAGATTGATTACTATTCTAAAGGTTCTTCCTGGTAATCAAGATATAAAAGAAATTATTTGCTGGAAAATTATAGATGGAATGTTGATAGATCTATTCCAATCGTTAGAAGAGGCAAACAATTATTATGACGCGTATTGGGTCTAAAACTCGTTGTTTCATTTGCAGAATGGAACACCCTTGGATGACTAAGGGTAGAGGCAGAGGCAGAGGAAGATCATCCTCAGTAGTCTCATCGAGATCGTCATACGGATCTTCTTCATCATCAAGCACCCCCATTATACAGAGAGGTGGAATGAGTTTAGTTAAACTAAACTCGAAAACACAGGAGAAAGCCTCATCTTCATCAATACATCTGGAAGATATTCCAGAAAATTATCCATTATATGCTCAATTACAAGAGTTTATAACTCAAAAGCAAAGTAATACTTTTGCTGCGATAGCCAGAGAAGATACAATTGATGATATGAAAACCTACGAAAAGGTAGAGAAAAGAGAAATGATATTTCTCTTAGAAAATGCTGATATACAAAGAAGAGAAGAACCTTGGAAAATATTCCAGAGGTACTTACTCAACGGGATATACTTTCCGAGCGAATCATACAAAACTCGGAAGTATTATGAAACTTTGCTGATAAGCACGGGTGTTGAATTCCAACACTTTTCAGGATACAATACAGGTGAGAATGTTTATAACTTCTCTAAAATGATCATTAAACAGATTATCCACATTGAAGATTGGGGTATCTCCTCAATGACTGAAAGACAGATTAGTCTTAATAATGTTAAAATGAATTTTCCATACTGGGATTATATCCAAGCTTTCGATAAAGTCCTCTGTTATAACAATGAGAGACATAAACACACCTGGTTTATAAAGGTATGTGCAAAGATATTTGCCAATCCTATGCCTAATTGGTTTTTAAATTGGTGGTCATACCACGGGCCAACAATTAAGATATTGCCCGCACCATTTCTAAATTTATATAAAGAATGGGTGAAGATTTCCCCAGATCTTAACAAGTTATATCAGCAAGATCATATTCCTTATTTGCAACAGATCGAACAGATTTGTTTCTTTATAGAATTTTCTATTCCATGGATCCACAAGTGGATTCCAGAGGTGGATTTCACTGAAGAACAAATCCCCGGTTTATATCGCACCTATTATAATAACTTTTGGGACAAATTAATGAAAAAAGATCCCCAAACAAAGGCCATATATGGACAAGAACTGCTAGATCAGATTGCAGCAACGATTAAAGAATATAAATCAATTCCTAATAAAGGAATTATGACCAATGACTCAACTTCAGTGAAACACATAGCCCGAAGAATCTCCAATCACGATGAAGAGGAGCAAAATCGAATGATTTTGGACTACCTAGAAGAGGTAAAAAGATCTCTTCTTTCAAATTTGAATCATTATGCAAAGTCAGATTCGTCAATGCATAGTGAAGCCAGTGAAGATATTATGCAAGAAGCTCAGCAAATTGAGGATGAAGAACCAGCAGATACGCTGAAGAGGGCTGAGGAACTTTTGGCAAAGTTGAAAGAAAAAGCCTAGTGGACAAAGCAAGATAAGCACTACCGACGGTGGATGTACTGTTTAAGGCCCCATTTAAGGGACCCTTTCTACTATTTCTAAATGCCTTTTATTATCTATAAATAAGGGCTTTTATTTTGTAAAGAGGCAGGTTTTAGAAACCAACTCCTCTCTCTACTTTTTCTCTCTCTCTCTCCCCTTTGTAAAACTTTGAAGTATTGTGTGAGTTTTGCCGGACTTTGGCCGGAAAATAAAAGTGTGTTGTTTGTTCCTAAGGTAATTCTTCTTCTAATTCTTTTTATACTCTCCTCCTTATGCAAACCGTGACTATGTCCGGCTAAAGACTTATATCTATGCCGGATAACTAACTTCGCTTTTATATCTACCATGAAAGATCTAGAGTTTATCTAAATATGCATAAATTCATATATAATTTTTGACTTGGTTCCGAGATGGTGGTACAGTCAGATTCAATACAATAAGTTAATGGCTTTGTCTTAGTGACTCCGTCTAGCCAGCCGTGGTCTTAGCCCGCAAAATGAGTTAAAAGGGCGTGTCACACCCGGTTAGAACTGCTAGACACATGGGTTCATTGACAATACGTATTTGAATCTGGACAGACCCCTTGCTTGGGTAAAAGGATTAGATCCTTCCGTACAGTCATTTAATTATCTAAGAATTTGTATGTATTTCGATTCGAAATTATTCGATTTCGGATGTTAACAAGCTAGATTGAAGATGACCGTGCGGACTACCGCCCGTCTTCTGAGATCCTGTTTCGTTGGTATCATCATTATCATTATCATTATTATTATCATTATTATCATTATGATTATTATTATTATTATTATTATCATTATTATGATTATGATTATGATTATGATTATGATTATTATTATTATTATTATTATTATTATTATTATCATTATCATTATTATTATCATTATTATTATTATTATCATTATTATTATTATTTATTATTATTATCATTATCATTATCATTATTGTTATTATTATTATTATTATCATTATCATTAGCATTATCATTATCATTATTATTATTATCATTATCATTATTATTATTATTATTACTATTACTATTATTATCATTATCATTATCATTATCATTATCATTATCATTATCATTATCATTATTATTATTATTTGTTTGCATTTTTATTGTTGAACTTTTTTATTTGGTCTTAACCTAGATGTGTAACCGCATGCTTGGTCTTGACATTTAGAGACATAATTGTCTTCTTACGTCGCACTTAATAATTTTATCTATAAGTCTTTACTTTAAATTAATGAAAGCTAATTATATTATTGGACAAGGTGTACCATCACATCCTTGAATTTACTTTAATGTTTCAAAAAAGATGTGTAGCCACATTCTTAATTGAAACCATTTATGTGTCTAAAACTTCATCTAATCATTAAAAAATTAATATTTTATCCCTTATAAATAAAACCAAATAACATAAAATAAATCTAAATGTTGAGGATACAATATATAATTCTACATCATTTCTATATCTTTTATTTTTTTATTTTTTTTAATCATAAAATTAATGTCAAAATTAAGTATACACTTTTTAATCAATCAAATTAATAAAGAATTGTAAAAACTAAATCTCATTTTTTGTTTGATAAAATAAACAACATTGTGATGATATGTAATTAAATTCTTAAAATCAAATGAGTTTTATATGTTTTTTTATTTACATTTGTAATCTTTGATATTTTAACTGTGATTAATATTTTTTTTAGATTGTACGTTATATTTTTAATTTAAGTGAAGTTATTCTAATATTTTTTTTTCATTTTCTGTTAATTTTATTCAATCATTTACACTAGCATGTTATTGATTGTTGGATTATTGGTAATATATTCACATTTTTAAAATGCTAAATATGTGCAATTGATTATCTTAATTGCTATGGAATTATTAATATAATGTATCGATAAATATAGAATATCATGATTTATGCATATTATTCCACTTTCTTATAGCTTTTTAGTAACATACGTGTGAGTGATAAAATATTAAAATATGAACAAAATTTTGTTTATTTGTTCAGTTAAATTTTATTTTAAATATAATTTTATACTTTTAAAAAAATGGTTTGTCTTTGAAATTTAGAGCCTTCAAACCTATAGAATATACAGCTATTCGAAAAATTAAATGTACAAAAAAGACTTCTTATATTATAAGATATCAGAGAATTTAAAATTATTTTGTCAAAACTGAAATAAATAATAGGTCATTTAGTTAATTAGAAATTACCATTTAATTAGTAAGAGAATATGCACCATTTTATATGAGATCGAGACAAATATTAGCGTGTTTCAAAATATTAGATCAAAGCGAACTCAAAATTAAGATTATTTTTATTATAACATGGAATTTAGACATTTTAAAAAATATATAGAATTTATATAAATTTTTAAATAGTTAATTAGGAATTATAAAATTATTTTTAAAATGATAAGTTAGTTATTTTAAAATTATAAAATTATTTTATAATTTTTTAAATAATTGAGACTGACTAATTAAAAGTTCAAATTTTGAATTTAATATTTATAGTTTTTGAAGATAGTTACACTTTTCCGAGTTTATCATAATTGTAAGATAATTATATAACTAGAAGGTACTCTCTAATAGTGCATGTATTTTTTTTATTTGTACGTAACCTCAATTTATATCTCAATTATGTAGAAATTTAACAGTGATCATAAATAATTTCAATCATTATTATTAATAGAACATTATGAGAATTATTACTAAAGGTATTTATGTTAATAAAAAATTAAATTGTTGTATGTATTATTGATATATGATTAAAGAAAATAACACGGGGAAGAAAATAGTAAGTAAATATTACACGTTGTATTAAAATATATAAGTATTATTTTTTATGATTAAACAAAAATAACAATTTGAAGAAAATAATAAATAAAGATTACATGTTGTATTAAAATAATATATACTAAAAATTATGATAAATTTTATAATAGTCATAAAAGGAATTTACGCAGTAATCACTATAATAGAATACTAGAAAAATTGATAAGTTCCTCGACATCTAATCATTGATAACAAAAATTAAATTATTATTTTCTTTTTAGAAAGTTTAAAAGTAACTTACTCACTATTTGTAATTAATTATTTTCAATAATTAATAAAAAAATGCATATATCATGTACATGTTTCTATTATTATGACATGATTTTATATTGACTCTATTTTAAATTACTTTTATATTATCGTTTGACACAAATTTAAGAATGTAAAGAATATTTTGAATCTTTTAGATTTGAAAATAAATATATATGCAAAATATACTAACATGTCATTTAATCTTGTGATATTTTACATTTCATGTGAAATATTTTTAACTAATAAATTGTTAATATGAAAAATATATTAATATATCAATACAACATAAATATAATGAAGAACAAATATGTAAAAATATTTCAACTATTTGATGTTTCATGAAATTAAATTAATCTTAAGTTCTATATAGTCGCGCAACGCGCGGGTACATATACTAGTTATAATTAAAAATACAAGATTATATTAAAAATAATTTAGAATAAAACATATATTTTTTTTTTTGACTTTTTTAATTACTTCCTTTTTTTAATAATTGAAAATATAAAATTCCTGTAAACAATGATTCAATTTTTGTTTTTTTCAAATCTTTTAAAATAAACTTAATAAATAAGATAAAAATCAAAATATTTATTTTAGATACAAAACAAATATTTATGAAAAAAAATAGTTTAAATCTTTATGTTCGGTCAAAAATTACTTGTCTACACTTAATTAGTAATGACTTCTCGATTCCAACATCTTCTCTTTTTTGGGATCATTTTTAGCAGCATTAATTCGAGGAACGCAGTTGCTAGAACATTAAAGAATTTTTTTTCGTCAACTGCTACCGTATGTTTTCAAAATCATTATAACTGAATAATTGGAACGGGTAATTAAGATAATTAAAATGGATATCTTATTATCTCTTTAAAAATAGTTTAAAATAAAAATTAGATTCAACAAAATTTAATTAAAAAATCAATTTAATTAATTGGGTGACTTTCTAAGTAAAATATCAATAGTTGAGTGACTTTCTGTCATGCCCCGAGCCTACACCCTGGACGTGACTGGCACTTGAGAACCATTGTTGGTCCCCAAACAAACCCTTGGCCTAGCTCAGTACTAAACGGAAGACTTATACATCAATATATTAACTCAAAAGTAAAGGTTTCTCAAAAAGTCTCAAATTAAATAACTCATAATATTTAAGAACATTCAACTGGCCAAAAGAGGCAACTCAGGTCTAGAACATTAACAATGGAAAATGGGACAGACTTCTCAAAACTCTACTGTCTATGAAGCCTCTAAGAACCACGATGGATGTCGGTACAAGATCCCTGATCATCCTAACAAACTGGGAATAAAAGCAAAGTGTGGAGCCCTCCGGAAAGCAAGGAGGCTCACCAATCAAACTATGAGATTGCAAGTGGTATCAACAGAGCGCCTGTTGATAACCCTGGTTATCTGTATCTGCATCATGAAAGAGGCAAACCAAATGGCATCAGTACATGAAATGTACGAGCATGCAAGGGTAATTCTAAAGCACAGACATAAGCTTGAACTGATAAAAAGGAAGAACATGCTCACCTCATCTCAACCCAACTCAATTCAAGGATACGCAAAGATACTTAAACTTAGAAATACTCAACTTAGTTCAATATAAAAGCAACAATAAGGATGCATTATAAAGAAAGTTTTTAAAATAGTAAATAACAACTCAATGTATTTAAAAATATCATAATTACTTTTTACTCTTATTTGGAAGATTTTTTTAACTGACAACCATCACTATGTGCTATGTGATGATATAGTGTCTGGCCCACACTGCCAGAACAGTCTTATACCTTGCCGGAGTACAGGACATCCTCAACTAAGTGGATCCACTAAGTTATGCTTAAAAGCACTAAGGAATCATATAAAAAGTATGACCCTTACCCATGTTGACGTACATGGTTTATGAGGACTTTGAGTTGTCTAAACTCATCCCCATATCAGTGCTCAATACTACTCTCAGCAATATAACTCATGCTCATATGTTTAAAAACATTTCTTCATCCTCAAATTTGATATTATTACTCAAAGGAATCTCTTAAAATAGATAGTGCTCAAAACTCCTCATGAACTCATTTGAAAATCAAGGTTTCCTTTCATTTTCAATGTAAAAGTATTTACTCTTGGGAATAATTAGTTCCCATATATTCATTTTGAAAAGTGAAATTCAACTCCCCTCATCCTCATACTCAAGTACTCAAGTCTTAAAACAAGTTTTAAAATATTATAAAAAGACTTCTCAAAATGACTTAAAGAACTTCGTCAAACTTTACTATTACCTCTATCTTGAATTTGAATAATGAATTCAAGAATTATCACTTGGATATGTATGATCTCTCAAGGATTAATAAAGATTTTCAGTGTGGATATCAAGTAGAGAACATATGTATGATTCGAGGGAACTCACATGAAAAGAAGATCGGAAAGGTAGGGGACCTGACGACCTGGCGCAATAATGGCACGGGGCGCCAGCCCCTAAACTACTGAAGGTTGTTTGGGGGGCACTGAGTGGCACGACTCCCCACTCATATGCCCAGGTTTTTGACGAATTTTCTTTCTCCAATTTCATGTCTAACTCCCCTAGAATAGAATGATTTCCCTCAAACTCTTTTGGATTCTTAAACCCAAATAACTACAACGCAATCCACTCAATATTCCTCAAGAACAACCCTCAAACTCAAAACCCTCGCCTCAAGAACTCATCAAACTCCAATAATAAAGATTTAAAGAATGAAACTTCAAGGAAACTCATCAAGAACTTCAATACACAATTTCATGGAAAAATTTAATAAAGAAAACTCATGATTGGCGTGAGGGTGAACGAACCCATCACTATGAAAGCTTACATACCTCGAAGAAATCGAATCCTTGATAAAATAAATCCACAAACTCGATGAACGCTTGAAGCTTTCTCCATTTTTTTCTCCTCTTGAACTTAGCCCTAGCTTTCCCAATGCTTTTAGACTTTAGCGTAATCTGATTTTAATCAGCTTTGACCCCTTATTTGTGTGTAAAACGTGTGGACTAAGTGGGATAAGGAAAAGACCAAAATACCCCTCCATAATTCAGATGAATTTCCTTAACCGGACATAGGGCTATAATAAGCATGTTTATTATATAAAAAAAGAACTCTTCAAACACAAGAGATAGTAACTTCATAATTCCAATGTCTCCTTCAATTTATAATATCTCCCGGAAGGACCCCTTACAATTAACTGTTACATACCTACAAATCCAAATCGGGTAGCGTCTTCATTGACGATATCTTTAAAAGGAAGAACATCTAAATCATACTCTCTCCATAACTTGTACGACTTCTTCTTGTACAAGACAAAAGGTTCTCTAATCCATTCACCTCTATAGTGGAAGTATATGTCAACATTAACCATTTTAATATCTTGAAAATATCTGGCAAAACAAAATAAGCAACACAATTTTCAAAGAGTAAAGAAACAAGAGAAAGAAAAACAATTAAAAGGGAAGAAACAATTATGAAGTTTAGAGACAACAATGTTAAGATTTTCCCCTGATTTTCTTACCATATTTGAATTTTACCTTTCTCTCGAAGGAAAGTTAAAGTATTACCATAATTATTTTTAATTTTCTTGAAAAATAAAAATATAATTTTCTTTCATATTTGGATTATTCCTTCATAGGGTGAAAAGTTTGGAACTTTATAAATTGAATACTCATCTTCTCATACCAGAACACAATAACATTCACAATGTAGTCGTTTAAGAGTTTTGTTTTGGAGATTTATTCTCTCTACAGTTTTAATAATTTTCTTTCATACTAGTATTATCATGTGTAGGTCAATTGACCAAATTGATATTATAAAATCTTTTTTTTAGTTTTTATTTTGATATATAATTTATCACCTCCGTGATTTGCAATTATAAGTTTCTGCATGACGCACTGACTTTTTTGAACCCAACAAGTTGTATCAGAGCCAATGGTTCAATGGTCTAATGCTTGAATGAAGTTGAAGACATGTTCAAGGCAATTTCAAATCAATTTGATGATAATGAAGATTTTTGTCTAGATACATTTGAAGAAGAAGTTTTAAATCATATTTTCAATATTTCTATTGCTGTGATTTTTTAAAATAAAATAAAATAAAATACTTTAAAATTATTTCTAACTCATATATTTTAAACTTTATTTTTAATCACGACAATGAGTAGTAATGAAGATTTTGTAACAAACAAGATTATCATGCATATGAAGAAGCGGATCAAGTTTTGTCAAGAAAATGTAGTTAAAAGGGGAGATTTGTAGGGTTTTTCCCTGATTTTCTTATCATATTTGAATCTTACCTTTCGCTTGAAGGAAAATTAAAACATTGCCATAACTGTTTTTACTTTTCTTGAAAATGAAAAATATAATTTTCTTTCATATTTGGGTTATTTCTTTTTGGAGGAATAGTTTGAAACTCTATAAATTGAAGACTCATCTTCTCATACCAGAACACAATAGCATTCACAATAATATAATCGTTTAAGAGTTTTGTTTATGGAAGAATTATTCTCTCTACAGTTTTAATATTTTTCTTTCAGTATTATCATCTGTAAAGTCAATTGACCAAATTGATATTATAATGTCTTTTTGATAGTTTTTCTTTTAACATCTAATTTATCACCTCCATGATTTGCAATTACAAACTTCCTCATGACACACTAATTCTATTAAATCCAACAAACAAATCAAAGAAACTGACTATAAATACTTTATAACTATAAAATTAAAAATTAAAAATGGAGCACATTTCATGATTGTTAAAGAATAAAAAGTACAAAAGAGACCATATTTTATGACTGTTGTTGAATAAAAAATACGAAAAGGACCACATTTCATGATTTTAGAAGAATAAAATGCATGAAAGGGACCAAGTTTCATAACTGCTGATGAATAAAGAAGATAAAAGTCAACATATTTTTCTACCGAAATAAAAATAATTCCTAAATTATTTTGGGATCATATATCAAGAATACTCATGAAAATAAAATCAATACCAAATCAAGATGGTAACCAATATAATATTTATATAAATATATTGTGTAAAATTCGAATCAATACCCAAGGCTATGAAACTTGAACCAAGAAAATAAATCATACCCAAAATCATACAATATGAAGCTTGAAGCAACAAAGGAAATGATATCCAAAATCCTAAGCTATGAAGTTTCAAGTAAGAAAGTAATCATACGAAAAAAAACCCTAGGCTTTAAAGTTTAAAGCAAGAAAAGAAATCATACATAAAACACTACGTTATGAAGTTTGAACAAGAAAAGAATACACACCTTTGAAGCAAAAATCTGTGCACAAAGTAGAGATTCTCAGTTCACAAGCCTCTTTGGTTGTTATAGAGAACTTAATCGTGCATTAGGTTTTCTTTGTTTGTGTAACGACCCGAACCATCGTTATTTAGGAAAAGCAAAAAATTGAGAAATTACTGGGCCACTGTCCCGCCAGGGCGGGCCAGATGCCGCTAGGGCAGCGGTGCCACATTGGGGTAAGCTAGCGCCAGAGCGGGCTAGGCGAGACAGAATGTAAATAACACGAAATCTTATTTTTCTCCTTCTTCCTAAAATACCTAATTTAGGCGTAAACCACCCTAAAACCCCCCAAAAAAACTGCTCTAAACTTGGGAAGGAAGGAGAAGGAGATCTCTAGCGTAAGGAGATCGGTGGATTGCTAATTTCCGGTCAAGATCACCGTCACGAAGTCCGGAAACAAGAATCGAAGTCAAAACTTCGTGCAGCTTCTTGGCGCCCAGGTAGGCTAGCTTTTATTAATTGAGTAGTTATAAATTTGTGCCCACTGCGTTGTATAATGATAATCAATGGTAGGATTTATACATAGGCCTTCGTGCACCGAAAGATGATTAAATTATAGGAATAAGCCTTAGATGATGAACTAGGGCTAAGTATGGTCGAGTTATCGTTAAGTAACATATGTCGATGAATACTTAGGTAATGGTTGTGATTTCATCTTGTGTGATGTATGGTTGTTCTTGCTTCATTATAATACGTGTATGTATGCGAATGTTGCATTGTTGATCACACTAGTTGTAAATGAGGATAGATGAACTATGAATGCCATAAATCATGACTTTATTGTATGGTTATGAGAATGTACTTGTGATTGTGATTGTGGCTTGTTGAATGGATCGGGTGTTTCATTCCAACACACTAACTTGGATCGGTTGCCACGTTTTGGCATAAATATGGGATCGGTTGCCACGTTTCGGCGATAAACATTGGATCGGGTACCACATTCTGGTATGCTAACAGTTTGAGTGTGGGTCCCATGAGAGGACCATTGACTTGACATAACTGTGCAACTAGAGAATTGTGGAATTGTACGTGGTTTGTATGAGATAATTGATAATATTTTCCCTGTAATTGTTAAATGATTATGATGACCTATATTTGATTGTTCTACTATGTTGAGTAAACTGATTAAGTATCTCGTTATTGAATGAACCGAAAGGGACAAGCCCAAACTGGGATATAATACAGTATGTGGGAAGTTAAAGGTTCAAGAGTTGCTAACGTTTGAGTAAAGGGTTGACCGTGTGTTGCAAGGGTGAGAAGTGGAGGTGGTGTACGTGATGTAAATACTTAGGTAGATTTCACCTTGGAGAAAGGATTTGTGGTTGGTAGTTAGAAAGCTTTATATAATGTACCATGTGGCAAACCTCGGTAATATGAAAAGAAAGTAAGGGTATGTCGGGAGTTGTTAGTCAGAATGCTTGTAGTTGTATTTGTGGACTCTTCTATGTGTTAGAATGGTTAGGCTATGATCAAGAACCTAGTAAGTAGGTTGACTAAGAAGGTGGTTAGTAGTAAGAGTATTAGTGTAATTCTAAGGTATTTCAAGAGCGGGTAAAGATGGAGAAGCGAGTGGTTTTATTGCATGATCTTACTAGTTGATTCTTGTAATATGTAGTGGGCGTGGGGTTGACCGATGATGCCTATCGGTATGTGTGGTTTTGTACTGATACTACTCTTGCTATGCCGTTTTGTCATAGACTGGATGCTGGTTGGTGATGTTTCATTATATGAAGACGAACAAATTTTCCAGCAGCTTCTAATTTTCCTTCCGCATGGTGGGAGCTGTGTCTTTTATTTATTATGTCATGTTTGTACTCTTACTATCTCTTGTACCTGTTTAGACGAAATCCTTGGGGGTGTTAATTACTTTATAAGTCTTAACCGAAATTGTTTTAAAGGTTCTTATTTATAAAATCATGTTAGTATATTTATTTCTCTTTAATTTTCTGCATGTTTTAACTATTGGGATATGAGGGTTCTCCTACTTAGGTGTTAGGGTAGGTGCCCGCACGACCTGGTGGGTTAGGTCGTGACAAATTGGTATTAGAGCCAGGTTACCGGCTCCCAAGAGCAAATTGTGGACTAGACTCATGCGGATTGGTGTGTTGACGTCCACATCTAATCTATAGGAGGCTAGGAAGTCATTCTACCTTCTTTCTCTCCTTTCGTGCACGTGTCGCTTGTGGTGTGAGTTGAGTCCAATTGGTATCTCCTTATTACAATTGGTATCTCAAAAAAATGAACTAGACGTCATGGTCACAACTAAAGGAACACATGCAAGGTAAATTGGAACTGAGAAGGTTTCAATTGGTATCTGGCCCCAGGGGCGGTATAATTTCATGGATGATTGGAAGTGGTCATCCATGGAGCGAACTAACTAATAATCGGACTTGTTCGTGGTGTAGCTTGGAAACTGTGAATGTGTGCTTCTTGTTGTCTGAATTAACTGCGAATGTGAAGTTGTAATTGCTTGAATGTGATGATGTAATTATGTGCACAATAAACGTGTGTCTGAACTTGATATGTGCAATATGTTGGCCTAATTGTTTAAATTATGCAAGTTGTAAATGCTGGAGTATCTTGAAACTTGTTGTGAAAAGAAGGTCCTAACTGAGTTCGATGCAAGGGCCTAGACAAATTACGAGGTGATTTGTAAGAAAGATTTAGACGTGTCTTGCACTTGAGTAATAACCGCGTGAGTGTCTGGGTGTATCTTGGGGATGTGTGGGTTGTGGTGATGATTTAATGAGAATGAGTTGGATTGTGTATCATTAAGATTGACTCTGGGTAGCTAATGATTATCCTAGCTATGAGGATTGTTCTAAAATTGCTAGGTAAAGCTGGGAACCTTTGTGAAATTTAGAAACGAGAAAAACCCTAAAAAATTTATTCCTGGGTTCTGGTTCCGTCTGAGCCGCAGGGGAGGAATAATTCCCGCCAGGCAAGACCGCCAGAGCGGGATTTCTTCCTCCAGAGCAGGACGGGGCGAGGCAGAACCTCAACATGCCTCCTCTGTTTTCCCAAGTACCCAAATAAACCCCAAAATTATATCCGGGCAAACCCTTGCAATTCAATCAGTGTGCAGCAAATCAATAATAGATTCTAAAACTTAGTAATTGATCATGTACTGCAAAAAATAGAAGAAAAACCAGCATCCATGTGCTACTAAAACATAAGAAAAGGCGAAAATATAAAAGGAAGTCTTGTCTAAATTACAAGCCCAAAAAGGGCAAAGAACCAAATCAAGAACCCTGGGACCGGGAGGTGTCATCGTCAGAATCTAGACCCTCCGGGGGCACCAGGCCTGTCATGGCCTCCTCCAGGCAAGAAAATTGCTGGAAATCTCACTTCTCGACTATGGGAATCTCCTGTCCAGGGGCAACGTGTCACGACCCAAGCCTAGGGCCTAGACGTGACCGGCGAATGGGGAACCCGAAGGAACCCCAAACAAGCCTCATAGCATATCATTACACATCCTTGGTCGCGGAAGCAATTAAAATGACCATAAGTGATAAGCATAATCAAAGGGGAAATCGGGACTAAGGGAGCAAGAAAAAAAAGAAATGATACATAAATACCATAGATGAGTCAAACTCAAGCATAATACACAACTTGTCCAACACCACCTCTAAACATGAGTACTTTAGCGGGGGCCAAGACAAACAACCGGGCTCACCCTCATAGTCAAAACATAACTAAAAAGGAAAAGTCTTATACATAGCAAAAGATCATAAGCAACGTCCCCGGAATGGAGGACTCACCAATAACCTTGTTAGAAAATCGTATTAGCCACGCGGAGGACGAGGGTCAAGCGGTGCTCCGGTCCCTACATGGTGACATCATGTAGGCATAGAGTATGCGTTAGTACGATTGAATGTACTAAGTATATGGGATGCAATGCAATGCTACAATAGATGGACATCATAGGAAAAATGCATAATCATACCCGATAGATAGCACATAAATGAAATGATATATATAATGACGCTTACATAAAAATCATATTTAGTGGGACGTAGTACATGTGTGGTGAGTGACCATCAATATAGTATTTTCCAAGGCCTACCACCCCCTTGGAGAGGCGAAAGAGGTACAAACCCCTCAATATGGTTACCCGGGCCTACCACCCCCCGAGCTAGGGACCAAGGTACAAACCCCTCGATATGGTTATACGGGCCTACTACCCCCCGTACTAGGCAACCAAGGTACCAACCCCTTGATACGGTTATACGGGCCTACTACCCCCCGTACTAGGCTTGGTCGACTCACAACACTTATATAGAGAAAATCATATGCATGTGTCCATTTCATCGTCATTTCAATAATTATATAACCATTCGATTCATAGGACGTACATTGGACCTTTCATTTCCTAAGGATTCTATAAATGGGCATTTTATCAAACACATGATGTGCTATTGTTCATGTAAATGAAATCATGTACTTCAAGAGTACTAAGTCCAACCAATTCCGAAATACATATAAATCAGCCCACCAACAACATACACATATATATATCAACCTTCATAATTTGATCATGGAAGCATAAAAACCATAAACATCACATAAAAATTCCATTTCATGATAATATGCAAAATATACCATAATAGGGTGTGTAGTAGTAATTCCATACTTCAAGAGTTCATAATAACCATAAGGACCCATAAACTTGAAGTAAAAATAGAGAATAAATGGTTGGACTTGTGGAAAGGAAGGTTTCCACAATCAAACCCACATACCTCAACTTTGGAGAATCCTTGATGAAGATTGGAATGGAGAATTGATGCTTGAGATTGAGTCTTGAATCCGGAATTAGAGTTTGAGATGTTTGAATTTGGTTGAAGATCTTGGTGGAATTTTGGAGAGGGTTTAGAGAGTGTTTTTGAGTGTTTTGAAGTTAGGAAGAAATATATCTAAGTATGGGACATAACCTCTTTTTATAAAATAAAAACGGTTCCAGCCCGCTACAGTGATTCAGCTCACTGGAATTTGCACATCTGCCGAGACAGGTTTTACGAAAATGGTCATAACTCCCTCATTCTAACTCGGAATGAGGTGAAACTAATTGCATTGGAAAGCTAACTCGAAGGGCTTTAATTTAATAGGTAGTGGCCCTTCCAGTTCCTTGTGTGCTAAGAGATATGCCCCTTTAAAGTTGACCCTGAAAATCGCATTTTTTGCGATTTTCGAATTTTGATACGGTTGCTCTAAAATTCGGGTTAGACCCATTTCCCACTCAATTTTACCCCCTGAATAAGAATATGAAGTCGAATTTCCGAAATCATGCACGGATTTTGAGATATATGGAAATTACAATTATAGGTGTTTCCGAAGCACATTTTCGGGCATTTTTGGGGTCGTTTCACAACGCAAGTGAACATGATCTTCACCGCCTTCCATATTCGAACCAGCAGACGGTCCCTCTCCAGACCCTTCCTTCTCTCCTGGCGCAGATCGCGATGGAGCATCTCAAGCTTTAGGGCGGTGCTGGGGGAATCAGAGTGATGTCAGCAATAGGGCTCCCCAATCTCCTCCGGACAACTACCAAGTCCTCCACTACTTGTGCACCTGAGTGTAGGGGTTGGGACAGGGAGGGACGAGTGTCGTTGCCTTCCTCGTTGTCTGACTCCGCAGCTGCCTCACTGCTGCTGGCCCTATCCATCTTCCTCTTTTTTCTCTGAAAAGTAGAGCCATGTCTAACCAAAAGAGGGTGAAAGGGGATCCATAGAAGGTACGTCATCGGTATCTAGGAGGGGCACCCCTGTCTGTTTGCACAGCGCAGTGATAAGTTCTGGTAGGAAGAAAGCCTTCTTGTTACCCCGGTAGAACATCTTCCACTCAGAATTAATCTGCGCCCCCACATTCAGCCCAATACCCTGCACTGCGCACGCCACCACCAAAGCCCGAAGAAATGTCACGTCTGTGCGGTTGCCCGATGGGTGAATCTTCCTAGTAACCAAGTGAAGCCACCTATTAGCATCTAGTGACCATTTTACGCTAGTGATACCCTCGACAGTAGGCCAATAGACTCTATCCCGGTGTGCAGGCTCCACCAGCGTGTCCCTCAGCCAGCCCAGATCCATCTCCCTCAGCTTGGCCTCGTACTCCGCATTTGAGACCTCGGGTAACTCTAGCACATCATTTATGGCAGTGGCGTTCAGGGGGATGTCAACTCCCTAAATGCGGATGATGGGGTGAGGATTGTCCCAGCGGACGGTGGGCAAGATAGCATAAAACTCCCTCACCCAGTCAGCATGTACGGCAGGAGGAGCCTCAGTCAGCGGAGCCCACCCGAACTCCATCAGGCGAGCATAGAAGGCAGGTTCTTTCTACTCCAGCTTGAGCAAGACAAAACCTCTCTCGTAGCATAATTTATTGTTCCAGAATCATGATGCCTCTCCCGACTGGCAGCATCGGGAAACTGGATGAAAGGTAGATTTTCCTCGTTAGCACCAGCCATTTAGAGAAGCCTGCAAGATTTGAAAATAGTTTTAGGTTGGAAAGGGAAGGGAGACATTTCTGAGTTAAGGGACTCAGGCTACTGCCCCACAGAGTCTCGCCACAGTGGCTTTAATCCCGCCACAGCAGGATAAGGAAGGCCGCCATAGCGGGATGAAGGTCGCCAGAGCGGCCTTCATCTAGGGTGAACACCAGGCGCGATCATGGCGTCCTATGTCCCAAAAATCCCCATTTTTCACAAACATTTCAGCAGATCAGAGTATATAAAGTACCCTAGTACCTAAATATGCTATTATTTTCCAAAATAACCCCTAAATACCCCTCAAATTTGAGTTTTAAACGAAGAGGCTTCTCAACTTCTCCCAACCATTTTGACATCGATTTAATTCTATATTTACGAAATCCTTATGCCCAGGACGTTGGGAACATAATGGGAGTGACCATGCTACATTTTTCTATCAAACTAGCAACCTATGTTCAACTTTTCGAATAACTACCCGGAAGACGTTTCTAATCAATTAGGTAACAACATGCAATCGTTGTTAATCAAGTATTGAAGTAAAAAGCATAATGAGAGAGAAACTTACCTTAGAAATGACGTTCGGAGAAAGTGAATCAAAAGGCTTTAGGGAGAGTTTGGGTAAGGAAAAAGGGAGACCATTCCTCATTCCCCTTTACTATTTTCTAATCTCCCGCTTTAGCGGAATATCCTTGCCATAGCGGCCCCGCCTCAGCGAAAGGGCTGCCACCTTATCGGGGTCAAGCTGTGTAACATTAGACACAATTATTTCCCATGCATTGCGTTGTTTTGCTAACCGACCCTTTAAGTATATCATCTTTTGTGTTTCGATTTGGAAGAGTCACCATCCGTCGTGGTTTCCGTAATGGACCAATTCTTTAGTTTATAAGTAACTCAAAAAAGGGCGTGTGATGATCCGTGCACTAGTCGTTTGGGGACAAGCGATGGGTAAATTAGTATCTATTATAACAACCCAAACCATCGTTATTTAGGAAAAGCAAAAAATTGGGAAATTATTGGGCCAGTGTCCCGCCAGGGAGGGCCAAATGCCGCTAGGTTGGCGGCACCACCGTGGGTTAAGCTGGTGGCAGAATGAGATAGGCAAGACAGAATGTAAATAACGTGAAATCTTATTTTCTCCTTCTTTGTAGTATACATAATTTAGACGTAAACAACCCTAGAAACCCCCAAAAAGCTGCTTTAAACTTGGGAATGAAGGAGAAGGAGATTTTTAGAGTAAGGAGATCGGTGGATTACGGATTTTCGATCAAGATCACCATCACAAAGTCCAAAAATAAGAATCTAACCCAAAACTCCGTGTAGCTGCTTGGCTCCCATGTAGGCTAGGTTTTATTAATTGAGTAGTTATAAATTTGTGCCCACAACGTTGTATAATGATAATCGATGGTAGGATTTATGCGTAGGCCTTCGTGCACCGAACAAAATATGATTAAATTATAGGAAGAAGCCTGAGATGATGAACTAGGGCTAAGTATGGTCAAGTTATCGTTAAGTAACATATGTTGATGAATACTTAGGTGATGGTTGTGATTTCATCTTGTGTGATGTATGTTTGTTCTTGCTTCATCATAATACGTGTATGTATGTGAATGTTGCATTGTTGATCACACCAGTTGTAATTGAGGATTGATGAACAATGAATGCAATGAATCATGACTTGATTGTATGATTATGAGAATGTACTAGTGATTGTGATTTGGGCTTGTTTAATGGATCGGGTGTTGTGTTGCGACACATTAACTTGGATCGGTTGCCACGTTCCGGCATAAATATGGGATCAGTTGCCACGTTTCGGCATAAACATTGGATCAGTTGCCACTGATGAGTCCGCAAATTGGACTTATTTAGGGCTATACTTTGATAGAATTAGTGTCCTCAAATGGATATTTTATCTCAATATCTTATGAAAACCCTTAAGTTTCAGGTATTTGGAGTTTGAGAGAAAGCATGGACACTACTTAGCAAAAAAAAACAAAGGCAGCTAAAAGAACGAAGAAATTAAGATCTGAGAATCGCCGAACCCATTCAGTGAGTCTCCAAAAGGTCTTATCCTCGCCTTTTATTCTAGTATGCTAAGCCCAGAAGGAAAAGATCAAATTAGCAGTGAAATGGAGCAGTCGGTGTGTCACCGAGCAGTTCCGCGAAGCAGTACTATACCGCCCAATGATCCAGGATGCGAATATGTTGAAGGCAAGAGCTGAAAGGTGATGAAGCAGACCAAAGGGCGGATTGACGAGTGTATCGGCGATCCCGACTAACTGCGCCACATGGCTCCTTCGCAACACATTTTTTGAAAATTATAAATACTAGTTCAGTTTTTATTCTTAGTAGTCAGTCTTAGTTGTATTAAGTTTAGAATACAATTGTGAGAGACAATATTCTCTCTAAGTTTCGAGATGGTTTTTGAAAGACTAGAATATTCAAAGGATTTCAACTCTAAGATTTTGGACTTGGGTCTTGTGGATTCTTCAGTCTTGGCTTGTTTTAAGACTTAATCTTGCATACCCATTGATGGAAACTAAGGTTGGTATAAATTTTTATCTCTTTTACATGTCTAACTAAAACCCTAATTCTTGGGGTGTGATTTTGTGAATATGGGTTAGATTATATGTTGGGTCTTGCTTGTTGATGGTTTATTTGTTTTGTAAATGTGATTTCATTTAGTAGTTATGGTGGAACTTAGTGAAATTGTAGTTGCAAATATGATTTCACCTTTGTGTTTTCGGCCTGCTCGAGAAAGAGGTCATAAAACTAATACTACTAAATTGATGGCCAATGGGATTGGGTCGACATAAGGTTCAGCTCGAGAGAGTGAATCCTAGTCCTTCTCCCACACACTCAACTCGAGAGAGTGATTGGGCTAAGGTGGAAGCTATGCTTAAAGCGGCAACTCGGTGTTCGAGAGAAACCGAGTTAATTCGAGATAAGTTGCTCGAGAGAGAATTTACCCCCACTATAGTCTAGCCTGGTCACAAATATTCAATGAATTTACTATCAAAAGCATGTACCCAATGATCTAGTTTAGCCCGTATTCCTATCACTTCCCAAGAATCATGTCTCTATATTCGTATCTCTCTTTATTTTTGTTGATTTTGCTCTTTACTTGTTTACAAACCCCTCATTGATAATTGACACTCATGTCAAACCCTTTAATGTGTCATGTTTTCATTTGGTAAAGTCTTTAGCTACAGTTAACTTTAGCACTTTTGCGCTTGATCACTAATTTTCAGGAACCGCTCTCTTGGGAATCGACCCCAACCCTTGGTTGGGTTACTTTACTGTTGAACAGCTCGATGACTTGGCCCAAAAGGTCAATGACTTAGAGGTACTATCCAAAGGAAAGGATAAGTACATTCCTCCTCACAAGTGTCAAAATACGAAGAAGAAAGAGGGCGAGAAAATTAAAGAGGTCCTCTTGCTCATCCTACACAAAGTCGACGAGCACGATAAAGTGTTGGAAGAGATTAGAGAGAATGTTATGATTCTAAACCAGATGACTGCCTCTCATTATTTGCTCATTCAGCTGCTGGGGTCCCAAATGGACCAATTGATGCCCTCGCCCAACTCGGATCCAACAGAGGGGTGGCCTTATGAAAATGAGGCAACCCCCAATACTGAAATTTAAGGGTTGAATCACGTTGTGCCATGAGATTAACTAAGGCGCTTCTTGGGAGGCAACCTAAGGTCTTAAATGCTTTGTTTTATTATAGAAATAATGGTGTATTGATTTTTCAGGTTGAAATGTGAAGAGTGATCGACAAGTGTAGATTGGGAATCTATAGGTCCATTCCGCGAATCGCAGAAGGGTTCAGCGATCCCGAACTAGACCGTCATTAGACTCTAGACCAATTTACATTGGAGTCTATAAAACTCGACGAGAAAGGTAACTACTTGGCGTGACGCCAAGTAGTTCAGCAGTCATGACTAATGTCGCCGAATGAGTAACAACTGGACAGTTTTAAAGGCCAATAGTTTCAAAGTTTGACAAACTTTCATTTTCCACTCGATTTCAACTTTCACAAATCTGCGCCTAGTAAGTAAATTTCATTTTCTTTGCATTCCTGGTATTTTAGTCGTCGATTGGTGTTCGAACTTGGGATTACATTGCCTCCTAGCACTTCAAAGTACTTCGGTCAGTATAAAAGGTTGGTTTTCCCGAACCCTGAGACTACTTTGCAAAATTTGTTCTCATATGCAATTGGGATTATTGAATTGACGTGTGTTGGGCCTCTTTTTGATAGATTTAGATTGTTGAAAATGCTGAGTTTGATTTGTAAATCTTGCCCATTTTATCTTGATTTTTTTAACTCCTTTTTTGTTACGTGTAAAAATGAGTTAAATCTTATAGGGTTGTGCTTGCGCGGTGTTTATCATGATTAAGTGTTATGGGTCTGAGCTTAATTGTACTAGTGCATAGTTTAATTTTGTTTTCGGGGGTTGTGGGGTTGGAGTCGAGAAGATAGGTTGGAAATAGGCACATTGGGCCGTTTGGTGAGCTGGGTCGAGCTCGCCCCATCTCGCCTTTAATTTCATGCTACTTGTGATATGGGTTCTGTAACTTTCGGCGAGAAGTCTTTGATCGCTAAAAGCATTCGACGACTCGCCGAAAGTCTTTTCCCATCGCCGACTTGTTAAAATTTTTTAGCCAACTTCTATCGGCGAGCTCGACCTAGCTCGCCAAAGCAACTTGGCGATTCACCGATTTATTTGATGAGTTTTTCTGCAATTGTATCTCTATGAATTTGATTTAGTTGTTTTAACTTCTTCCCAATTCTTTGCAGAAATGGCTAGATCTAAAGTTGCAGGACGAAGTAGGTCACCCCAAGGCAAAACAAAAAGGATCACAATTAACGAGGATGCAGCTGCATCCAGAAGCAAGGTTGCTAAACTTTCCACAACTGGTGGAAAAGGCAAGGGCAAAGACAAGACCCTTGAATTATCAGATGCAAGCACTGACATTGATGGCATTTATACAAAATGACCCCAACCAATCTGAAAGTGAAGGTGTGGGTCCTGATGAGGATGATATTTAATAGCACAGAGGGTTGAGTGGCGAACTAAGAAGCTGATTGATCCATCAAGGGTTAGGACTCCCCAGCCCACCACTATTACACCTCCAGTTCTAGAGAAGACAATGGTATTAGCGCCTCCAGTACAGGGTCCTCCGCCTAAGTCAATGAATCCAGTAAAGGCTGAGGGGTTGAGGACAATTCTGGAGGAAAAACATCTGTCCATAGACGGGGTTATAGATTGGCACCCAGAGATAATGGAGTGCCTAAAATACCACAAGTTCCAAATATTCACTAAACCCCACGGCCCTTATATTTCAAACTAGGTAAGAGAGTTCTACAGTGCATACAATGCACTAATACCCCATAAAAAGCATCTAGCAGCAGCCTTCAAAAAATTGGACTATGTGGTTGTTAGAGGCAGGAGGGTGAAGTGTGATAGTGGGGCGATCAATGCAGTTTTGGGCATGTCCACGAATATTAGGGATCACTATCAGCACTTGATCAGAACAAAGAAGCTGGATGAGATGAAAAAGTGGTTAGCCCCACTATTTTCAGACTAGACTCCGATGTGGTTGGTGGAAAGAGTTCCGATTGAAAAGAAAGAACTAAACATAGCTGCAAGGTTCTGGTTCGGTTTTATCAACAACACAATTATATCGTCCCAGAATGAGTCGATCATTCGCCTTGCCAAGGCAGATTGTTTGGGTTGCATCATAGAGGAGACTCGGATAAACTTGGGTACAATCATTTCTCCAGAGATACTTATGTGTGCAAGGTAGAGCCAGACCTCATTTCAATTCCTAGTATTGATCACAGAATTATGCAAAAAAGCTCGGGTACCTCGAGATTCCAAGAAGGATGTGGAAGTGATGCCCACAACCTCTACTGATATTCGGAGGATCGAAATCGATTACCTTAAGGATCAAGTAGAAAGGAAAAAGGCAACATCAGTAGAGTAAGTAAACACAAAATCATCACCTGCAGAGGCACCTCTGCCTACTTCGGCCCCTGGTCCTTCAGGTATATCAATTACCACTACTACTCCTGCTGATACTCCAGGTTCTTCTGCTGCTGCACGGTCTCCCATATCCACTGCTGTTGCTGCTATTTCCCGACCTCTACTCAACCAGGCTTCCCTGCTCCTGATGGGATAGCTGGCCCTTTCTGCTGATAGTCGGGTTGCCAGTATAGAGGCCTCTGTTCCAGGCATGATCCAGATTGCCCTAGTTGATGCTGTGACACCTCTGAGCACTACTATTTATGCCCCAGCGGCCAGGATAGCAGTGTGTGAGCACAACCAAGGGGCCACAAAGCAGTGTGACGACTTTAAAAGCTAAGCTGCAAAAAGATGTAGACCACCTGAACTCCACCGATGTGTCCATGGTCTTTGGAATAATGGAGATTCCAGATGTGCCTAAGATGTCTCACACCACCACTGGACATAGGGATAGAGCGGAGAAGACAGTCGATCATTAGTCAGAAGCAGAGACTGATGAAGAGATGCATGAGGAGACTGGGGGAGCTGTAGATGAAGACCTGACCGAGACGGAAGTAATCATGATAGATGTTGTTGTGCAGGCTTTCTTAGCACATGTTGCTGGATCTATTGGAGCTGGTCCCTCTGGGGTCACTCCAGGCACTGAAGCCCAGACAGATGGAGCGACCAATTAGCTAGGATCCCCTCTTTACCTCCCTCTCTGTCTTTCTTTATTTTACATTTCAGATTCTATGTTATTTGTATTTGAGGACAAATGTTTTTATGTGTGGTGGGGTGAGGCCCACCTTTGTTTATATTTGGGCTTTGTGCTTAAATTGTGATTACACTACCTTCGTGGAATGTTTGAACTTGTGGCTCCTTTTATTTTAAATTGCAAATTGATTTTGACCCGTTCAAATTTTTTGCCACCTCTCGTGTATTGAATGTGGTTGTTCTTTTGCAAAATTTGAGTATCGGTTCCGATCAATACCGATGACTTGGATAGTGCTCTCAGTCGAATGAACATGAATGCGCGGCTACGATGAGGTCAAATGAAGTTGCATAGACAATATGTGAACTCTTTGCATCTCGTTATGACTAGCCTAGTTTGAATTGAGTCTCTTGTGATGATCATTGCACACTAGCGAAAGTGTGGAGTCTTGTTTGACTTATAGTGTCAATGCCTAGTGTGATGAGCTTACTTATGAACTATGCATGATGGATCCTAGAATTTACCCCATTGGTCCGGTCAACTAAGTGATGTTATCTCTTGATATGATCTTAGGCATCTTCTAAGAGTGTGAGCCAATTTGACATATACCTCTTTTGTGACCTACCTTGTGAGTGTGTGAACCGTTTTTGAACACCCTTTGAGCTTTCCCTTTCTTTGGAAGAAACTTGATGAAAACAATGACCTTTCTTTATCCATCACCCATAATCCTCATGAAGTTGTGGTTAGTTGAATAGCCAACTTAGTGTGGTGAAAAGATAAGGGCAAGTCAAGAAATGCAAGGAAAGTCTCCTTTAACACATGGTGTTGAGAAAAATGGAACCCCTCCATATATAAAAAGAAAAGAGAGAAGAAAGAAAAATAAAAAGAAAAAGAATGAGAAAGAAAAGTTGTGGAATAAAGTTGAAAAGTACAAAAGAAATTGGGTTCCCAAACAATCCATGGGAAGTGAATAATAGGATGACTTATGAGCACTAATGAAAATAATGAAAGAAAAGGAAAGAAAGTGTTGAGAGCACCACATTTCATGAGGATGAAAGTCACTAAGCCTAAATGACCATACCTTTGCACTCAGCCCCATTACAAGCCTTGAAAAGACCTTCTTGATCTTGAGTGAGCTGAAACAAGTGTTGATTGGAAAATATGGGCAAACCTATGGGTAAAATTATGCATTGTGTTCATCTTTGTAAGTGTAAATGTTGTATCTGATTCCGAAGCTTTAAACTATGAACCATTGTGTGAATATGGAATCATTCTCTGTGTGAGGGAATTTGAACACTATAGTTGAGTTTGAACTTGCATTTGAAGCAAGTATTGTGAGCATGATATTCTTTGATATTGGTGAGTCACAACTTCAATCTTTGAGTGCACATTTGATCTTTGCATAAGTAAATTGAGTCTTGTTGTGTGCATTCATGATTAAGTCTTATGTAGCACGGTTCGAAACACCCTTTTTGAACGGCTGAACTTCAGTTTGCTTGAGGACAAGCAAAAGTTTAAGTTGTGGGTGTTGATGAGTCCACAAATTGGACTCATTTAGGGCTATATTTTGATAGAATTAGTGTCCTCAAATGCATATTTTATTTCAATATCTTATGAATACCCTTAAGTTTCAAGTATTTGGAGTTTGAGGGAAAGCATGGACACTACTTAGCAAAACAAGAACAAAGGCAGCTGAAAGAACGAAGAGATGAAGATATGAGAATTGCCGAACCCATTCGGTGAGTCGCCAAAAGGTCTTATCCTCGCCTTTTGTTCTAGTGAGCTATGCCCTGAAGGAAAAGATCAAATCAGCGGTGAAATAGAGTAGTCAGCGTGTAGCCGAGCAGTTTCGCAAAGCAGTACTATACCACCCAATGATCCAGGATGCGAAGATGCTGAAGGTAAGAGCTGAAAGGCGATGAAACAGACCAAAGGACGGATCGCTGAGTGTATCGGCGATCCCAACTAACTGCGCCGAATGGGTCCTTCGCAACACATTTTCTGAAAACTATAAACACTAGTTCAGTTTTTATTCTTAGTAGTCAGTCTTAGTTGTATTAAGTTTAGAATACAATTTTGAGAGACAATATTCTCTCTAAGTTTGGAGAGGGTTTTCGGAGAACTTGACGATTCAAAGGATTTCAACTCCAAGATTTTGGACTTGGGTCTTGTGGATTCTTCAGTCTTGGCTTGTTTTAAGACTTAATCTTGCATACCCATTGATGGAAATTGAGATTAGTATAACTTTTTATCTCTTTTACATGTCTAGCTAAAACCCCAATTCTTGGGGTGTGATTTTGTGAATATGGATTAGATTATTTATTGGGTCTTGCTTGTTGATGGTTTATTTGTTGTGTAAATGTGATTTCGTTTAGTAGTTGTGGTGGAACTTAATGAAATTGTAGTTGCAAATACGATTTCACCTTTGTTTTTTCGGCCTGCTTGAGAGAGAGGTCGTAAAACTAAGACTACTAAATTGATGGCCGGTGGGATTGGGTCGACATAAGGTTCAGCTCGAGAGAGTTAACCCTAGTCCTTCTCCCACACACTCAGCTCGAGAGAGTGAGTGGGCTAAGGCGGAGGCTGTGCTTAAAGTAGAAACTCGGTGTTCGAGAGAAATCGAGTTGATTCGGGGTAAGTTGCTCGAGAGAGAATTTAACCCCACTATAGTCTTGCCTAGTCACAAATATTCAACGAATTTACTATCAAAAGCATGTACCCAATGATCTAGTTTAGCCCGTATTCCTATCACATCCCAGAATCTCGTCTCCATATTCGTATCTCTCTTTATTTTTGTTGATTTTGCTCTTTACTTGTTTACAAACCCCCCATTGATAATTGACACTCGTGTCAAACCCTTTAATTTGTCATGTCTTCATTCGATAAAGTCTTTAGCTACAGTTAGATTTAACACTGTCGCGCTTAATCACTAATTTTCAAGAACCGCTCCCTTGGGACTCGACCCTAACCCTTGGTTGAGTTACTTGACTATTGTACGATCGTAGACACTTGCATTGGAAGTTGTGTCTTAATTACGCAAACATCAGCCACGTTCCAGCATAAATATGGGATCGGTTGCCACATTCCGGCATAAACATTGGATCGGGTACCACGTTTTGATATGCTAACAGTTTGAGTGTGGGTCCCATGAGAGGACCATTGGCTTGGCATAATTGTGTAACTAGAGAATTGTGGAATTGTACGTGGTTCGTATGTGATAGTTGATATCGTTTTCCCCATAATGGTTAAATGATTATGATGACCTATATTTGAGTGTTCTACTATGTTGAGTAAACTGATTAAGTATTTTGTTGTTGAATGAATCGGAAGAGAAAAGCCCAAACTGGGATGTGATACGGTATGTGGGGAGTTAAGGGTTCAAGAGTTGCAAATGTTCGAGTAAAGGGTTGTTCGTGTGTTGCGAGGGGGAGAAGTGGAGGACGTGTACGTGATGTAAGTACTTAGGTAGATTTCACCTTGGAGAAAGGGATTCGTGGTTGGTAGTTAGAAAGCTTGATATAATGTGCCATGTGGCAAAACCTGGGTAATATCAAGAGAAAGTAAGGGTATATCGGGAGTGGTTAGTCGAAATTCTTGTAGTTGTATTTGTGGACTCTTCTATGCGTTAGAATGGTTAGGCTATGATCAAGAACCTAGTAAGTAGGTTGACTGAGAAGGTGGTTAGTAGTAAGACTAGTAGTGTAATTCTGAGGTATTTCGAGAGAGGGTAAAGGTGGAGAAGCTAGTGGTTTTATTACATGATTTTACTAGTTGATTCTTATAATATGTGGTGGGCGTCAGGTTGACCGATGATACCTATCAGTATGTGTGGGTTTGTACTGATACTACTTTTGCTATGCCTTTTTGGCATAGACTGGATACAGGTTGGTGATGTTTCATTAGATGAAGACGAAGAAATTTTCCAGTAGCTTCTACTTTTCCTTCCGCATGGTGGGAGCTATGTCTTTTATTTATTATTTCTTGTTTGTACTTTTAGGAGCTCTTGTACTTCTTTTGACTAGATCCTTGGGGTGTTAATTACTTTACAAGTCTTAACCGAAATTGTTTTAAAGGTTCTTATTTATAAAATCATGTTAGTGTATTTATTTCGGTTTTCTTTAATTTTCCACATGTTTTAACTATTGGGATATGAGGGTTCTCCTACTTAGGTGTTAGGGTAGGTGCCCGCGCGGTCCGGTGGGTTGGGTCGTGACAGTTTGAATAATGAATTGGTTCGGTGAATATTATTGATTAGGTCGGAATTATTCCAAAGTATAACGGGATATGGTATAGTTAACCGAAAAGTATAACAAAGATATATTTAAACTATTTCCAATAATCATGTGAAGGAGAAACATAGACAAGGTAATGTGACACCTCTCTATGACCTTCATTCATATTTATCTTTTTTTTCTTTATTTAGTTATTTATTTTATTTTTAATATCTCAAAAAGTCTTTAATTCAATTACTCAACTTTTCACCTCCTACTATAATAATATATCATATTTATTACATATAATGTGCATTTACATATTCGTTCACATTTCCTATTTATGATATATTAAAAAATCTAAAATATCTCTTAGTTACGGATCTCATTTTTAGTTTAGAAACTCAAAGGTCAATGTCATTAATTTAGTGATCATTCATTATGTAATAAGACAACATGAATTTATTTATATAAAATTTGACATAAACAAAATAATGTAACACCTCCTCTCTCTTTTTTTTTTCTTCCTTTTGTTGCATTTGTTTCTTCATTTCTGTACGTATTTTACAAATAAATGAATTAATAAAATGCCTCACAAGTAATATATCAACAAAACCCATGTAGTATAGTAGCAATTAAAGTTGATGATAAACCGTCACACTAAAACATAATTGTATTATTCTTAAAATTAATTGCATTAATTATTTTCACTATAATTTTTGGTGCCCCTAAACAACTATGACGTATGGGATACACAAATGAGATTTTTTTTATCATTATAAATAGTGTTGATAATACTATTTCGTTTATTGGGTTGTGTTTTTATATTTTACAAAGGAAGACATTGAATAAGCTAATAGATCATTTCTTTCTCACTAGCAATGTTGTTGGGGATGAAGTTTACCACTAGCAGTGAGTGAGTGGAACTTTACCAAGCGAAAATTACATGTTAAATGGTGAATTGTGAGTATCATTTATCTATTATAGTATTACTTTCGATTTTTTTTTAAAGTAAATATATATACATTAGAATTTGTAATTGACATAACATATAATTCAGAATGAAGACATTGTATACAGTGTTACTATAAATAGTGTGCTTGATCCTTAATTTGTCATTTTTGTTCGAATATTTACAACTTCATATTATTGTGTAAATAGGCAAATGATTGTATTTAAATATATATACTTTTTTAGTTATTAGATATTATTTAAACTATCATATTTTTATTTGTCATTTATTACAATGTGAATCTGAATTGTTACCACTCAAATCTTTCAAACTTATAAATATGTTTGCTTTGTGTTTAAAGAAGTATCAATAAAAAAATTGTATGAACACTTCTTTGCACCTTACCTTTTAGTAGTATTGTGAAGTAGTATTATTACGTTTTGTTTCATTTTCTATTGTAAATACATTTATAGTTTTAAGATGTCTTAAATATTTGTTTGCAAGATCTCTCTCTATATATATATAAAAGCTAATGTTCATAAGTGAAAGTAATAAATTTATAGAATAAACAGAAAAATGAAGAAGTGGAAATAAAATAAATTAAAGGCCATATATACTTGTAACCTTAGACATCTCATGAAAATCATCAACCTGAAAAAAAAACTCCTATAAGGGAATAAAATTCTAAAAAATTACAATTCTTAAAGGAAAAATCACACCATATACACATTTAAGAGACAATATTACGGATTTTAAACCTACTCTTGAAAAATTCTTACTTACAACAATTTAATTACGGATTGTAAAATTCAATTAAATTTTACTTTATTTAAAAATCAATTAAATTTTACTTTATTAAATGATTAATCATTTTATAATTTTATATTATTAAGAATTTAATTATATATTACAGTTCCCTTTTTAAAATCAGTAGTTATCAATTACACAATTTCAGGGATTTTTATCGATTACAGTTCCATTTTTACTATTACACACCACAACCCACCCACATTAATCCCACGCCCCACGCCTATCCTATACAACACGCCACCACCCCACTACCCACCTTCAGAATTCACAAATTCATCTCTCTCAAACACACTCCAGTCCATTTCTCATCTTCTTCATGTCAAAGAAACTTGTTATAACCACCTTCAGAATTCACAAATTCATCTCTCTCAAACACACTCCAGTCCATTTCTCATCTTCTTCATGTCGAAGAAACTTGTTATAACGCCTCAAAAGAGTCTTCGACTAGTAGAATCAACTTCTACGGATGAAATACATGCTCCAACATTCAAAATATTGAATCAAACACCGCCGCAAAAAAAGAATGAAATTCCGGCAAAGGGTGGTTCTTCCCAATCGAAGAATTAGATTACACAAAATAAGAAAAATAGTCAAGCAAAGAAAACGGTAAGTCCTACAAATCAAAAGGAAAGAAAGAGGAAGGGAAGAATTATAGAAATCCATCTTGATTTGGATTTAGATTTCATAAGTGAGATAAAAAAGAAAAAAATCAAAAAAGCAACAAATGTCGAAATTGGTCAGTCTTCAAAACCATCAAGAAGAAGAGCAACAACAAAGAAGGACTCAGAAATTTCAATATCCAAAAAAGGAAAAAATGTGGTTAGGATAAGTATTATATTTAATTTACTTTCAAATTATTCAAATTACTGTTTTTTTTGTTAAAAATATTATATTATGCATATTGTTGGTACGAAACTTGTATTGGTGTGAAACTTGTACGAAATGTGAATAATATTGGTATGAACTTGACTTTAATATATGATTTATGAATATGGTATGAAATGTGATTTAATATTGGTATGCAACTGGTATGGAATGTGTTTTGACATTGGGATGAAATTGGTTTAATATCAGTAGCCCAATTAGGTGATTTTAGTGCAGTTTGTTAAATTACTCTTTTTTATATGAAATATGACTAATATTGCTATGAAATTGATATTTTTGCTAATAGGAAGGTTTATTTTTCAATTTCTCCACTAATGTATTTTAATTTTTAACATTGGTATGAAATTGATATTAAATGTTGTTTTGAAAATTATTTTGATTGTAGTTGAATAAATTTATTAAAGCAGCTTATTAAATGCCACAGTGCACATGAATCTGGTATGATGTTTCAATAATATTGGTGTGAAATTTTTTTCAAATCTGGTATGATGTATTACTAAAATTTATGTATATGAATGTGGAATGAAACATGAATAATATTGGTATGAACTGATTTTTATATATGGTTTATGAATGTTGGTATGAAATTGACTTAATTTTTGTATAAATAATGTGGTATAATTTAATTATAACTACTTATAAACTATGTTGGTGTTGGAATGAAACTGAATAATATTGATATGCAGTATGTTTTAATTTAGTATGAACAATTTATTTTATAGGCAAGGAAGCCATACACACACTGGGCTTCATGCACAAACATGAATGTTTTTGGCGACCTGTTAACATTTTTCGAGCAAGAGAGATTTCAACAATTTTTGAAACAAACACCAATTGGTGTATTTTACGAGCTATCCCACATAAAGATTCAATGTCAGTTATTGCGCCATTTGTTACTTATTGAAACTGAAAACGTCAGGGATGACATGTTTATCATCAAAATAAACGGTACAATACTACGTTTTGGGATTAAAGAATTTGCAGTAGTAACTAGTCTCAAATGTGGACTACTTAGCGACTTTGTTTTAGATTCGTCTATTTCAAATAGGCTTATTCAAAAGTATTTTGGTAAAATGACCAAAGTCCCTAAGTTAGACTACTTGAAAAAGTTAAAAGAGGCTAACTTCTTTGAGCTCCAAAACAACTATACCTAAACTGTATTTTGATTTGGTTGAGTCCGGTCAGTATGTCACCTTCCCATGGGGTACTGAATGTTTCAGATTGACTCTAAAATCTTGCAGTCGTAAGTTGGGAAATAATCCTACATCATTCAAATTTAGCGGATTCCACTTATCCTTGCAGATTTGGTTTTATGAGTGTTGTCATCCATTTGACAACACAATTGCTATCCATGTTGCAAATGGCACACCTCGTATTTTCAACTGAAAAACATCAGATGAAATTATTTTCTTCGAGGACTTAAAGAATATAATTTTCAGAACATATGGCAACCATGTCATTTTTTATTTATTTTTCTTTAATAATTATCATTTATTACCTTTTTGTTTATAATTTTTATTTCTCCCATCTAATTTTGTTACTACAACATAAATTTAACAACATAGTGCTTACGGCTGAAGAGATGAATGTCATTGATCAGAACAATTTACATGAATCTTCTAGTCACCATGAGACAGAAAATTAAGCAACATTAGAAAGGAACTATGTTGACTTAGATGAAAAGTATGTTGAGTTGAAGAATTAAATTGCAGAGGTTAGTATACAAAAAAAATATATCATTTAATATATTTTTTACATATTTCAAAGAATCTATTCACTCTTTAATGTCTAATGACAGGTTCGGCAAGAGTTGAAAGAACTGAAGGATAATGTATATTTTTTCAATTCCTTTTCCATTACTTAATATTACATCTTATTCTGTAATCTTTTAATTTTTAACATACATGTTTATATAAGTTGAGAAGGTTGACAAACACATGATCGAATTGAAAGCATATGTCGATAATTCAACAAAATTGATAATCGATGAGACTAGGTCTTCAAGAGATCAATCAACACAAACATCAAACAAAGAGGTAAAGTGCACATACACAATCATCGTAAATTTGTAAGTATTTATAACAACTGCTTACTTTTGCAGGAATTTGATATAATTGGTATTAAAGGGTTTGAGAAAGTTTCGAACTGATCAATTGTTATGTATCTATTTTTTATTTGAATTTGATATTATATTGGTATGAATATTGTATGAGCCAGTTATTATGCAATTTTTAGTGTGTGATGTTGGATTGAAGTTGGTATTGTGTTGGTATGAATATTGTATGATATTGGATTGAAGTTGATATTGTGTTGGTATGAATATTTTTAGTTTTCAGTTTGATTTTTGTTTGAAATTGGTGTTATGTTGGTATGAATATTGAATGAAGTAGTTCTTATGCATGTTTTTGTTGCTGTTTAGAAAGTGGTATTATAAAATTTATAATAGGTTTGTTCGAATATTTTATGAAGTGATTATTATACATCATTTTCTGTTAGTTTAAATTTGGTATTAATATGGTATTAAATTTGTAAGAGGTACACTACAACAAAAGTGATATATAGCTACGAAATTATTAGCTACGACATGAAATTCGTCACTAATTATTACTTTTAGTGACAAAAATTATATTTTGTGCTTAAATATATGAAACACATACTTTTAGTGACGAAATGTAGAAAATCGTTGCAAAGTTTCGTCTTTTAAAGTTTCCCACCAAAAAAAGGATTGGCGCCAAATATTGAATACTATTAGCCACAAATTTAGAGTTGTCAGTGACACATTATTTTGTCACGAATGATGTTTCCAATTAGCGACGAATCATTTTTTGTCCAAAATATAATTAAATTTTAGATACAAAAAACTTTTGTCACAAAAAAATATATTGATACATTAGTGACAAATCATTTTTGTCCTAAAATTAGTAAACTTTGAATACGAAAAACTTTTGTCTCAAAAATATATTGATTCATTAGTGACGAATTATTTTTTGTCCTAAAATTTGTTAAATTTTGGATACAAAATTTTTTTGTCACAAAAACATACATTGATACATTAGTGACATTCCATTTTTGTCCTAAAATATATTAAATTTTGAATACGAAAAACTTTTGTCACAAAAATATATTGATGCATCATTTTTATCCTAAAATTAATTAAATTTTGGATACGAAAAAAATTTGCCAACAAAAAAAGATATTTATACACTAGTGACGAATCATTTTTGTCCTAAAATCAATCAAATTTTGAATACGAAAAACTTTTGTTGCAAAAATATATTGATGCATTAGTGACGAATCATTTTTGTCCTAAAATAATTTTTGGATACAAAAAAAATTTTGTCGCACAAAATATATTGACACATTAGTGACGAATCATTTTTTGTCCTAAAATTTATTAAATCTTTTATATGATAAACTTTGTCACAAAAAAATATATTGATAAAGTAGAAACAAAGTATAATTTGTAGTTAATCATGGTATACTTTAACTACAAATTTTTCTATTCAATTGTGACACTAGTTTTTGTCAATAATAGTCAAACAATTAGTGACACTTGTATTGTTGTCTCTATTTACTTACAATTTAGTCACAATAAATGTTTGTAAAAAAAAAAAATTATATATGTTTGAATGACTATGACCTAAATTTCATAGTTGAATGGTGCAATTATTGGCTAAAAAAATTTTCTTGGTTATAATTAAATAATCACTAATTAAAAACACATTTTTAACTAAACAAAAAAATTAGAGAAATTATTTATTAGATTATACTCCAAACAAACAATATAGACTACATCACATAATAAAAAATATGGTCTAAACACCATTAAGATAGTCTGAATAAAAAAATTACAAACAAAGCTTCCAAAACTATCAAAAGTCTCACAAATTTTCAAATACTCATACAAATGTAAAATTCATTGGAGCGATTATAGCTAACAAAAGTCAGATGCTCACTTCTAAGTTGTATTACAATAAAATACGATAGAGAACACAAATTTTCATCATGCACTAAAATAAGATATTACCAATTTGTAGTGAGCAATAAACCACTATAGTTAATTTACGGTAATTAATTTAATCCCAACAAATTGATGACTAAATCAGTTAAAAAAAATTACTTTTCAAAAATACCAATAGTCAAAACCTCTGCAACAAAAGTTACAATTATTATTATTAAATCATAAAAAAAAAATTGAGATCAAAACTCTCTGCAATTCGTTAGTATATTTCTTTTACTACATATGTGGAAAATATTAAAGTTTAAGATATTTTCTACTAATTAACATGTAGATTTTATAATCAAACCAAAGAATACATATTACCAATAAAAAATATTAACATGTTGTAACAACACAAGTATATCATTATAAAGTAGTATCATTAGCCTTACCAATTAAATTTAAACACAACATTCAGTTCAATCATTCTAATATGTTTAAGCGGAATTACATTATCGTAATATCTAATTAAATTAGAAGAAACTTTAATAATTTCAATACGATTAGTAGTTGTGAATGATTTTCTTGTGTCCATAGTGATATGCATTCACTAGCTAAATTACTTGTGTGACTATCAAATTTAGAACCGTAACTGATACTAAGGAGTAGGATTCAAAGCAAACCTTAACAATAATTTATATAAAATTGGGCAGAGTTTTCCCTATTTTTGGGCTTGTCTAAAAATATTCCTGTCTTAGAAATCAATAACATATCCGACCAATATCGCCAAAAACAAGTCATAATAATCATCAACATTCTATTCAAAATATAATAACACTAAATTCATCTCAAAATACGAAAAGAAGTCTAATACTAGTCACAAGTCGATAATGACAGAAGAATACATATGACAATAGTGAATTGACTAATGAAGCGACTTTAAGAGTTAAATAGAAAAGAACGATATCAAATAAATATCTTCTTGCCCACACAAAGCAATTTTCGCTAACCAAAAATTTGTCAACTCGTGCACTCTAGCTAAAGAAAGCATCATCGACATCACTTTGATCTCTGTAATATAATATAGCAGAGAGTGAGTCACTAGCTCAATCAGTAATAACAATTAACTACATATTTTTATAATAATAATAAAATATAATGAAATAAACACCATTTTCAGAAATGGTAACAATAATCAGTCTTGTTTGTTTCATATAAGCATAACTCAATTAACAATTCGGTAATAAAATCAATAAAAATTTACTAATGAGCTCACTCATTGCTAAGAAGGACTGAATTTCCAATGATCTCTCATCACCACCACCCCATGGTTCTTAAATTACTCGCAGCACCCCAGATTTACAAGACTATGTTCAGATTGTTCAATGTTTAAGTTGATCATGAATAACTTTTCCCTATAGTCAATTATTTGTAGAGACTAATGGAGTATGAATAATGTATGACTTAAGCTGAGAGAACTCAAGTCACTACTCAAAAGGTTGAATAACAGAGAATTAAGGAATGTGAGGCAACAAATTGACAATGCTAGGACAGAACTGAAAGTAATCCAATAACAATTGACTAGGCAATGCAGTGATGTGATGATCAATGTAGAAAAGACCCTCCTCCAGGAACTAGAGAAGTGGTCAAAACATATTGAAATAAAAATCTACAACAAGATGAATTAAGCTTGGAGATTCCAACACCAAGTATTTTCTCTATTGCTATTAAGGAAACGACCTAGAGAAAACAAATATATGAAAGTAGGTTGTTATCAAGAACAAATCTCACCACACCTGGAGAAATACAAAGAGAAATTATAAATTTCTACACGAGTCTTGTGGTTTTAGTATACGTTGTATTACCAGTAATAGACAAATTAGTTATGAGAAGGAAACCTACACGAAAATATAAAAGTAGGAAACAGACCTATGTACTGAAGTCATTGGGCACATCTCTATTCCTACCAATAAGCATTATGAAAGTTGTTGATGCCTATTGTAGGAGCTGTGTGTGTGAGAGACAAATAAGATGACCAAAGCTTTACTGGCTTGGGAGAAGGTATGCTAACCTAAGGTGTGTGGTTTACTCAATCTTACTAGCCTAACATTGTGGAATAAGGGTGCAATTGCTACAAAGTGTTGGGACTATGCCAACAAGCATGATCGACTAAGATTAGATGGGTTCACTTATAATATATCAAAAATCAAGTTATCCTCACAATGCCCATCCCTCAATAGGCAATTGAGATGGTCAAACAAATTATTAGTACCAGATAGATACTTAAAAATGGCCCAGTAGCCAGAAAACGAGGCATAATCATGATTGGTCTAATCTATTTTCAACTACTAAACATAACTAAAGCAGGTAAGGTGGAAATGCATGATGTTCCAGAATGATGCAAAGCCAAAATATAAGTTACCACGTGGTTACACTTTCATGGGAGGATGCTAACAGCTGACAGATTGATCAAATGGAGAATAAATATGGAGCCAAAGTGTAGCCTTTATAGAATCACCGGTGAAAGCAGATACCCTTTATTCTTCTCATGCAGTTCATGCAATGGATTAGAAGACCAATGGTTACTTCCAAAGCCTGGGAACTACATTTAGATTGGGCAACTCATAATCGAAAAGGGAGATCACACACTGTCAAGCTTTTAGAATGGTTTTCACTGAAGAAATTAATGCCATTTGGATAGAGAGGAACTTGAGAATTTTCGAAAAGAGGAGCAGGTATGTAGAGAGTACAGTCGGGGAACTAGTTTGCAATGTTAGAGCTACCAATGGAAATCAACTCCTATTCCAAGAACTCCTATTTTAAACAATTGAGCTAGACATTAAGATTAGGCTATGTAAATAACTATGTATACTAATTTAGATAGCTAGTTTGAGATTTAATCATATATAATCAAAATGTATATATATATATATATATATATATGACTGAATTTCTACAAAAAATATCACTGAGAAATAGTTTTTGATTCAACTCCAAAGGGTCAAGACTACCATAATCGACATAGCTTAGTTAATATTTTGAAACCACATGAAATTTCAAAAATAATCTCAATTATATTGAATCACTTCAGAACAAGTTTAGGTAAAAACAACACTATAACTAAGATATTAGTAATATAACGATATCAACAAAAAAAGAAGAAGATAAAACTCCAAATGAGTAATTGAAATCCAAGAGGCGATATAAAGATTTCAACATAAAGCACATAATAACATATGCAATTTGTCAAAAAAAGTTGAAAATCAGAGGCAATACATGCAGAAAAAAAACATGTTCATCCATGAGGAAGCCTCGAAACTAAAAGCTAAACACAGTAAAACCATTTTAAACAAGATAATAACACTAGAATTGTTAGTTGATTCACTATATTAGAGATAAGTAGCTACAAAAAGAGAGGCAAACCTGCAATTTCATCCCCTTCATATACATTTAGTCTGAAAATATGGATCCCTACACGAAAATATAAAAAACAGAAGCGCTTAGTGATGTAAGCGGGGGCGGGGGGGGGGGGAGTCTCTAAAGTAAAAAAACTAATTTGAGGAAAAAAGGAATTATCCTTTGAATGCATAAAAGAAAAGTAGGGAACGAAATAAATTATGAAGGAAAGATAAAAATAATAAATTTTAAGTACATGATAATCTACTTGACCTTTACTGGCTATTACCTTCAAGTACCGACAAATAATTTTCACTAAAAGTGATTTTCATTGTAGTGATAAAGACTACTACTTTGACAGTTTTCAAACATGATATACATAATGCAGAAGAGCTATTAACATGTAATTGCCTTACTATTATGAGGTTACATCACAAGCCAATATCATCACCATCACTTGTTGTATCAGCTTCATTGTCATTAGTACCATTATTACCTCCATTCTCCTCATGATCACTGATGTACTCTATCATAGTTTCATCCTCTTGGTCAGAATTTTCTTCATTATAATAACTTCATGTTCTTTTTTAGCCTCTAATTCAATTACATTTGCATCCAAGATAACTGAATCAACATCATCTCTATGTAATTGACTCAACATATCCACTTTATCACAGACAATTGAATTATCTTTCAATGACATGTCTTGATACACTTCATCATTTGTAATATGTAACTCATCACTTTTAGTCTCCAAAGTTTCTTTCTCAAGCACATCATATAAGTGTCTATCTTGAAATTTGAGCACAATTTGCCAATTCTCACCCAATTTTGGGTCATCAATGTAAAATACTAGCTTTGCTTGAGTAGCTAGTACAAAAGAATCACGTTCATACCAAAATCTTTTAACACAAATGCTCGTAAAATTTTTATCTTTTTGCATCCTTGTTTTCTTGCGGAGATCAAACCACTCGCATTTGAATAAGAGAACTCGATTTTCCTCAACATACTCTAACTCAAGGATGTCAATTATAATATCATAAAAGTCAATCACCTCATTTTCATGATAGCCTGCAACAACTATACCACAATATTGACTTTTACGTAATTCATCGCGTCGTTGAATATGATACCTAACACCATTTACAATATAACCAGTATGTGTTCTTCCACGCACATCAGGTCCCATTGCCAAAGGATATAATTTCTTGATAGATGTTGACATTTCTTTAGTATATAACTGCATAATCTATGAGAAAACCTTATTGTGTTCAATTAGTAAAGAAGAAGAAGAAATTAAACACAACAACATGATTATTATCTAAAAACACTTACTTTTCTTTTGAACTATAAAGGAAATTCTTCTTTGTGTTTCTCATCTATATTTACAACAGCTTGGTTCAACAACTCTTCTTTATGCTCCCTGCATATAATAAAAAATTATATATAAATAATTAAAATAATAAAATGTCAACATAAATATATAAAATAAAAAAATTACTTACTGAAAAAAAGGTTCTGCTTCTTCGCAATTATTCAACACATACCACCGAGCTATATCAAAATCTTTGTTTGGTCTGACATCATATTTTCCATCTCTATATGGCCTAAATCTCTTTGAAAATATGTATAGAACAAGTTCACCATTGTTGCTAAATCGTGTCTCAATGTCAGTAAGATACATAGAGCAAAATATCAAACACTCATCAATAATATACCCTTCTGCAATAGTGTATTTTTATTTTTATTTTGCTAACTCAAACTTCATGTTTAATAAATTGTAGTCTATACAAATTCATTTATATCATGATGTACAAGTTAATACCTTACCTAAAACAGATCAATATTAAAAACATGTCCAATACTTTAAATTTCAGTTGCTTCTAATGTTACTGGAAAAAAAGTGTAGAAAATGATATAGTACATTATAGAGGGAAGCATTGCTAGTAGCTAGAGATTAAGAGGAGATTTCCTTCTTATTACAAAATTTTGTAGCTTTTAAGACCATGTGAGTAGGATATGAACATTATAGAGTTACAATTGCTATCATTATCAGTCTCTTACTCCTTGTTGCTAGTGTATCTGTTCATTGAGTGATGGTCTGGTATGCTTTTTGTTAATTTTTTATAGCAAAATTGGATAATATGAGGCAACTAGTTTGATAGGTATTCAAGAAAATGAAGATTGACATAAAGTGGGGGTGTCTCAGTATGTATATGATATAGTAGTTGTAAACAACTCATATTAGGACAATCAATTCCTTGAAATCAAATACTGCAAGTGTCACAATAGTCCATTATTTTCAACCCCCCTTGCAGCTTTGGTCTAACCATATTAGATCATTTAACTAGGAAAAACTTGTGTGCTTTACTGTTACCCTCCAAAGGAAGGTCCTGGAAATTGTTGTTAGAGTTCTTAGTAGTAAAAAAAAGCATGTTTAGACTTGATTGTTACTTTTGAGATCTCTTATTATCCATGATAGTATTCATTAATCTCTTAATTAGAATGTTGTTATTGTTAAAGCTTATATTACTCCTTAGAGTTGTCTTGGAGGTGTGTTACTTTGTAAAGGAAAAGTTAATTAGTACATTAGTAGATGATGTGGTAGTCAACAACTTGAGGAGAGTAGGAGATCAAAAGAAATATAATGTCTATCTTTTTTATTTTGGTAACCATCTAAACACTACCATTACTAAAACAAAAACAAACACCTAAAGAGCCCTTGAGCACAACAACTGCATCTCAAGCCTCCAACAAGACACAAAACTAGTTACACTTTCAGCCTTTGCAGAAAAACACTACATCTGGAAGCTCTCTTTAATGAACTAAGTATGTCTACTATATGTAAAATATCCCTCTTAATTTGTATGGGTATCTCAGCTGTTTGTATATGTACTCCTTTGAAAAAAAATCAGTTCTGGGCTCTCCGAATATGGTAGATCATTGCCCCCAACTCGCAGCTATCACTTATTTCTGAGACTGCTTCCATTTCTTCCATTTAATTTTCAGCATTACTTCTTTCACCTCCCCCAGTTGTATAGGCAAGCATGTCCATTGTTCAACACCCCTGTTGACCTCAATGATCCATGGGCATTCACTGAACAAGTGTTTGATTGTCTCCAGCTTTTGAGCATCACATAAACACCAATTAACTTCCTCCACTGAGATGTTCATTTTCATCATCCTTTCCTTAGTTAGTAGTTTGTATTGGACAACTAACCATAGAATAAATCTATGTTTCGGTTGAGCCACTGCACTCCAAATGAATTCAACAATATGTGAAATGTTGTGGTGCCCTCTAATATCAATATAGCTCCTTCTAATTGAGTATTCACCTCCCTTAGTCAACCTGTACCTATCATGGTGTGAATCTTCCTCTAGTACCAGTTGCTAACTACAGAAGCTTTCTGGTTATGCATGATAGAAGGTGATTCTTTTTACTATTGAATTACAAGTAGTTATAAGCAGATTTACTTAGTAACTTAACTGAGCAAGAGATTAACTAATGAGTTTAGTAGCTTAAATACTTCATAGAGTTTGTAAAGAGGTTGGGTCTTAGTCTTAGACTAAAATAGGAAATTTTATTGAAGCAAATGCTTTGCAGGAACATATATAGGGCTGAGTAACTTGGTACAAAGAATGCAAAAAAAATTGATTGCTTATATCATAATAGAATTACTGTGCTTGGTAAGTAGGATAAACCATGAAGGCAAAGCCTTACTTGTACTAATTGTTAACTAAAACAAAATGAAGTCTATTTGGATAAACTAATGAATCAAAAGTAAACATCAACCCCCACCCCACGAGCATAAATCCTATTATTATTATTACTTATTATAGTTTACAATCAATCATATTGGTCCTAGCAGAAAAGTAGTTGTCGTATCTGAAAATGAGACTGAATAGAACTCTTCCCAGATGAAAGAAATTGAATTGTAATACCAGGGACTATCTATCCAATAATCTTATAAAATTTGTGCATTACAACATATATAAGACAAATTGTGTTGTATATTTTACTTTTAAACTTAGCATAAATATTTTAAATTAAATCTTAATTTTGTTTTATTTTCTTTTTTCACAGGTATAAAAGAGGAGAATTGGATCAAAATCGATTGCAAGCTATGTGTCACCACATTATTGCTACTTTGGAAGGAACTTTTAATTATTTGTCTAAGTTTACGAGTAATATTTAGTATATTTCAATTAGATTTTCTTGTTACTGGACATATGTTGCTTTTATTTAAGGAGTTTATAATGAGATATTAACTCAATATTTTCGTTGTTTTTAATTATATGATCATGGTTGAATTTTATTATTATCTAGCATGTTTTATTGTTTAATTTTTAATTTATGCAACTCTAATTTAATAAATAATACCAATACAAAATAATTAAATGTCATTATTTATTTGTAATTAGTGACAAAATATTTTATCATCAAAAGTAATTTTTAGCAACAACTATATTAAACTTTTCAAGACAAATGTTTTTTCACAAAATAAATTAGTTCATTACAAGTTGACTAAATTTAGTGACAAAAAATGTATTGTCCTAGTACCTCTTTTTTATTGAATACGAATTATTTTTTTATGTTGTGACAATCGTAATTGTCACTAATCGTGATAATTTATAATGACAATATATATTGTCAGTAAAAATAATACTTTTAGTGACAAAATGATAGATTTAACCACAAAATTATTAAGTTTTTTTATAACAATAAATTTGTCCCTAATTTATACATTTAAGGACAGCATATTTTTTTGTATATAAAAAGTAGTCATTAGTGACGAAATTACATTTGTTCAACTACGAAATACATATAACTTTAGAGACAATTAATGTCGTCACTAATTGAACTAAATAATTAGTGACGCACGTTTAGTGACGACTGATTGATGAAATTTTTTTCGTCACACAAGATTTCAAGTGACAAAATTTGATTTATAAATGATGAAATTATTCGTCCCTGATAATCGAATTTGTTGTAGTGGTAGTATTCATGACAAGTTATTGTTGTTGGTTTAAACTTGGTATTAATCTTGTATAAAATTTGTAAGAGACGGTTTTAATGCATGATTTTTTGTATAAATTATTAAATGATGTCTAAATACACTTTATTTAAATGTATACATTAGGATGATACACATCAACATGTTCAAGAACCTGACAAAGTTGGAATGGATCAGCCATCAATTTCAATGAAAGAGTATGTAGATATTTTAAACACCGATGGTATGAGAACCAATCCTAATATAATGTGTATATTCACTTACAAAGTTTTTTTAACATTAGTTTTTCTTTTTTAATAGATAGCTGAAGCGCAAAATTCAATTGACCAAGCAGTCGGTGGTGTTTTTAATTTGGACATATCTGGATCATCAACTTCAAAACCACCAACATTGGATGATTATCCTAATTTGACCATGACACAAATTGTTGAACTTGATCCAATTCTCAATGTGACTACTACTCTAGACTTTCAATCAAGAAATAGGAACCCCGATAAGAATGACACATATTTGTACATTCGATTGTCGGAAGGCGAAAGCAGTGTAAGAAAAGGTCCTATTTTCTCTCGAATCAAACATCCTTTTGAAAGTCATAATGGGTTTGAGGTTGCAGCTGAGTTGATTGATGAGTTTAACAAATGGGTTTTCAAAGATGTTTCATCTAGGCGTGGCAGGTATATGTGTAAATAAAACTAATTTTTTTTAAATACTATCCAAAAGATGCGTATACGATATTTTTTTATATTTTTAATGAACACAGAAAATCTGCTTATTCCAAGGCCAAAGATAAATTTGAACCTCAAATGGACTTTGGTGTTGTCAAAGTTTCAGAAATGGATTTTTTCAATATACTGATTAAATCTGGCAGGCCATGGGAAGACAAGGTAAGTCATATCTATCAACTTTTTTAATAGTTAATTTGTGATTCATATTCCAGATTTTTGTAATTATTTTTGGAGTTTTTATTTTTAATTTGTTATGAAATGTATTTTGTTTTAAATGAGATTTTATATTTTTAGTTGGCATGAAATTGATATTCATTATGTATAATTTTTTTATACAATAGCCATCATGTATGCATTTTGAATGATTTCCGAATAACTTTGGTATAAAATGTTCACTAATATGAACAGTACCTTGCATGAATTTGATATCCAACAAAATGCATATATGCAATTGGTATAATTACTGAATGAATTTGGTATAAACACCAACTTACATTAACAGTACATTAAACAAGTAGCTAGAGTGAATTTGATATCCATTATATATATATATATATATATTTGAAACCATTTTTTGTGGCTTGTTTTTTGGTAACACCGTGTTAATATCATTATGTATTATATGCGGAAGAAGGCAAAGTATTCTCCACAACCACTATCATATAGTACGGTTGTCTGTTGATTTATGTTGTGGGTTCATCATGGATATCAACTCTGTGTGTATGCAAAGATACAATATAAACTCTGAAATGTATATAAAAATACAAAATACTGCTATGGGAGTTTCTCTAACTGACAACCATCACTTAAGAGCTATTGTGATGATACAGTGTTTTGCCTCACGCTGCCAGGGCCGTCATATACCTTGTCGAGGGTATAGAACCTGAGTACTAAGTGGATCCACTAGTCTATGCTAAAAATCACCAAGGAATCATCTAAAAAGTATGACCCTTTACTACCCATGGTGGCTACATGGTTTATGAGGGCTGAGAGTTGTCTAAACTCTCCCCCATATATGTGTTCAATACTACTCCCAAAATATACTAGCTCAATATGTTTAAAAACATAACTCTGTGATTTGAGATAATTGCTCAAAATTTAGCTCAAAGGCTCTCTTGGAAATCAAAGTTTCCTCTCTTGCTTAATTGTGAAAGCATTTACTCTTTATTGAAAAACTAGCTCAAAGTTTTTTTGGAAATCAAAGTTTCCTTTCTTGCTTAAATGTGAAAACATTTACTCTTTACTGAAAATCTCACTCAAAGGCTCTTTTGGAAATCAAAGTTTCATTTCTTGCTTAAATGTGAAAACATTTACTCTTTACTGAAAAACTCAGTCAAAGGCTCTTTTGGAAATCAAAGTTTCCTTTCTTGCTTAAATGTGAAAACATTTTAAACTCTTTGGGAATACATAGTCCCCATATACTCTTTGAAGAAATGAACTTCAACCTTTACTCTTTACTCAACTCAAAACTCAGGTCTTAAAACAAAGTTAAAACATTTGTAAAAGACTCTTGGAAGACTCTATGAACTTCTCTTGACTTGGCTCTTAACTTTCCTTCAACAGAATTATGGATTCAAGGATTGTGATTTGTGATACGAAAGATCTCATGATGTTTAGAAGTGTTTTTAGATAGTTAAACATGAGAAAAGATCAAGAAATCACTGTCTGGAAGCAAGTCCGCGACACGGAGATGCATTTAAATATTTGATCGTGAAATAAATTTTGAGGCAGAACGGTCTATGACCACTCCGCGACGCGGAGAAAATCTTGTCAATCCTAAGGAACAGGTCCGCGACGCGAACCTGGTACCTAGATTTTCCCGACTTGTTCCTTTTTCATTTTCTAACCCCAATTCGCCTAAACTCGATTCTTTTTGTCAAATTCCCTTTAGATTCAGATACCCAGTATGTATACACAAGAATCTAACTCAAACAACTCAAGGAAACAACATTATAACCTCAAGGAACTCCTCAATCTCAACCTAACTCAAGAACGAAGGCCAATTTCAAGAACACCATTCAAGATTCATCAACTTTCAACTTTGTAGAACGAATTTCACTGAAATAAACATGATTGGCGCTTGGGTGAACGAACCCAATGCTATGAAAGTCTCACATACCTCGTAGGGATCACCCCTTAACGAAATCCACGATCTTAGCTTCAAGAACTTGACGATTCCTTGTCTCTTCTCCTCTTTTCTCCTCTTCTTTTCTCTTCTCTCAAAACCTTAAATCTTTTGAATGAAATGTAAACTGAACTAAATCAGTCTAGACCCCATCTTAATTACCAAAAATCAAATTAAATAATTGGGTAGTGAAAAGACCATAATACCCTTCTAAAATCCGGCTTTGACTTTCCTTCTCTAGATAGCCCAACTTCAAATGAACATATCTCCCTCATACAAACTCGGAATTGAGAAAACTCTGCAGTGTTGGAAAGATAAATCAAAGATCTTTCCTACAGTATCTTGTAGTACACCTAACTCAACCTAAGCTAGGATTTATGGTCGTTTGAAGTTGACCCAAAACTCATACTTAACTTTGTCAAACTTTCCAAATTTGATTATTTCCAAAAATGGTTTCTTTCTAATTTTAGTTCTTTCAAGAAGCGGGGTGTTACATCCACGATGCATCATTCTCAGAATCCACTATGGCATAAGCAAGTGGAAGTATGTGACCTGATGCATTATTTTTTTTAAAAAAATCATACAGATTGGAAACACACCTTATATCATAATTATTATTGCATATAAATATAAAAGATCCAATAATACCTCCTGGATTCATAGTGCTTGCAGTCAACATTGTACTACCATATGTGCCTCTTAAGGCTACCCCATCAACCACTACAACTGGCCTACAATACTCCCAACCTCTAATACATGCTTCTAGTGCAACAAATACATATAAGAAGCTCTCACCTTCTTTTCTTTTCAAGCTCAAAACAGAACTAGGATAGGTCTGCTCCAATATGTATAGATAACCTGGAAGTTTTTCCATTGTTACAATTATTTTTACAATTTGATATCTAAATATCACAACACAATAATATATTACTTGGATGCAAAACTGGATACCAATTAAATTCAAATTGGATACAATATGGATTTCAATTGGATACACAATGGAAACCAATTGGATAATGGATACTAATCTGTAAACAAACTGCATGCCAAATGGCTACCAATTTTTTGCTTTGCTAAAATTCATACCAATTTAGTTCCACTCTTAATTTTCAGTTTGATATTAATTACATAAAGTAAAATAAAAAATTTAATTCGAAAAACACTTGGTAGTTTAGCATATGACTCAACCGGATCTCCACGCAACAATTTTATTCCCTTTTCTTTAGCTCGCCAGGCCTGCTTGTATGTCAGTGAAACATCATGTAATTTCAACATGTCTTCGGCTATATCTTTTGGAGTGTATACAGTTGTTGGATCAACAAATTTATCTAATATCATAACAGATACAACGTCAATAATTCCCTGACACCTTGCATAAATTCTATCTATAACAGAACAAGTGTGACCCCCACAGTATTTTCTGATTTTGAATAGCCCGGTTGATTCAAACATGATGAATTCATTCACCAGGAACGATTTTCAGAAGGACACTTCAGGTAATAACTGTTTCAGAAAACAAAAGATCATCAATGAAAAGTTTATATACCAAATTCATACAAAAAAACTACACATACAAATAAGCAAATAAATTATTACCAAGAAGTACTAGAACGATATACAAGAATTCTTTGACAACTCCATAATGTCGCATCACCTCCATAAGTGTGCCCTTATCTTTGTAAATCTGATTTTCAGATATCAACAAATTAGTAAGGTCACTGATTACTTCTTGTCCTTCATCATTATTTTCATCAACAATTCCACCCGAATTCATTCCTATCAAGCGGATTGAATTATTTGAGTATAAATCAAGATTTGTTAGTGGTCTACTAACATCAGATTGTCTTCTATCCACAACAACTACAGATTCCAGATTATCCATTGTTATATTCTTCAGAGTTATGCACAATAGATACTTCGTAAAGAAATCCACATTAACTTTCTTTTGATCCAAAAATATCTGCACACCCACATCATTATGGATACAAACAGGTGGACATCGATCACTAACTATATATTTAATCTATATATCATTAATATTAACATCTATCCTAAGTTGCGAAGTTATCGCATTCACTAGACCACTATACAGACAAGAAGATTCATAGATAATCCCCTCCATCTGAAAATCAACATATTTCCCTATTTCATTAAAAAAAAAATAACAGTCAGTCTTACATAATACTAAGGAATAATAAATATGTTGTATTTATATTCACTTTTCATACCAAGATAATACAAATTTCACCCACAACTTCATTATTCTCACACAAATTTATACACACTCATCATTACTTATTCATATCAATATCATTCCAAATAGTCTACCAGAATTCATACAATAAAACACATTTCATACATTTATTTTTGACACACATTTTATAGATTTATAACAATAACATCATCACTATTTAATACACTGTCACGAAATAATATAATCAAATCATTCAAATATAAATACAAAAACGTCACATCCATGGTGTTTACAGTATACAAATTAAAAAAACTATTATACAAAAAACTCATAACATTATTTATTCATGTTTCACATAAATTATTTTGTAATATGAAACAAACGAAGGTTCATACAAAATAAATCACAATTTAAATCTATTATACACAACCAAAATCAGAAAAATTCATTTTCAGTTTCATTGTTTTTAAATTTTTTTAGTGAAGTTGAAATTAAATTACAAATAAGAAATCGCAATTAATACTAAAAAGAAGGATCTTATCTATCACTGTAACACCCCATATCCTAAAACAGACCAAACCAGCAGATTTTCAGAAGTTGCAGGTGCAACCCACTATTGCTACCCACGGTCCGTCCTGGTGGTCCGTGGATGGCCACATGCAACCCTTCCAAGAAAAGTCTAGAAAATTTGGTTAAGGGTAGACCCATGCCAGGACCTACGGACCGTAGGTCAAACCACAGTCTGTGGTCCAGGGTTGTAGGTCAGACCCTTGAATTCCTTCCCTTTGAAGCCAAACGATGGTTGACCAGAACGGACCGTGGGTCAGTCCACGGACCGTCGGTGGCTTCGGCAGATTCTTAAGTTAGGGGTCATTTGGTCTTTTCCCTATGTGTTGGACCTTAAACTACGTCGTTTAACCCCTAAACTACGTCATTTAGGAAAACTTCACTTTCTTGATAATCTTATCGTGCGTAAGGTATGATCCAATTTTCTCGTTCTAATCCTTCATTATGCGTTTTAGATCATGGCTTCTTATAGAGCCTATGGAAGGAATCTGAATGTGCACAATGCTAACACAACTCCTCCAGCCCCAGATTAGGAAGTTTTGAATGTTGAGTTTCGAAACGCCATTTAGCTTTTTGCTCAGAGTATGACCAACTAGAACTACCAGCAGGTTCCAGTTCCTGCAAATTCTAGTGGTGGATCAGTGGCAGCCAGGGTTCGTGATTTTGTTAGGATGAATTCGCCTAAGTTGTTAGGGTCACTGATTGGTAAGGATCCCCAAAACATCATAGATGAGGTCAAGAAGATCTTTAGAGTGATGCAAAAGACTAGTAATGATAGGGTAGAGTTGGCATCCTATCAGCTTAAGGATGTAGCTCACATCTGGTATACTCTATGGGAAGAAAGCAGGGGTACAGATGTAGCTTCTATCACTTGGGAATGCTTTAGTGAAACTTTTCTTGACATGTTCTTCCCAAGAGAGTTGAGGGAGGCAAAAACTCAAGAGTTCATGAATTTTAGGCAAGGTAGCATGACAGTCCAAGAGTATGGACTCAAGTTCACTCAACTATCCACTCAACTATCCAGGTATGCTCCTCACATGGTTGCCGATTCCAGAGCTCAAATGAACAAGTTTCTATATGGGGTATCCCACTTAGTGAAAACGGAGTGTAGGAATGCTATGTTGCTAGAAAATATGAACATCTCTAGGTGATGACTCATGCTCAGTAGGTTAAGGGAGATAAGCTTAGGAAACAGGCTAAGGATAATAAGAAGGCTAGAAAAGGAAACTATGAGTATTCTCAACAGAAATTGGGTGGTGAAAATCGCTCGCAGTTTCAGCAAAAGTCTTCAGCTCCAGACCTTCATCAACTAGTGTTCCATCCTCCAAGTTCCGACAGGATCAGAAAGGTAGGGCATCAGGCTTTAAGTCTCAGGGGAGTATTTCAGGTACCAGAACCTACCCAACTTGTCCAAAGTGTGGTAAGAACCATCCGGGCGAGTGTCTTGCAGGAAATGAAGGATGCTTTAGGTGTGGTCAGTATAGTCACAGGTTGAGAGACTGTCCTTCTGCTAAATAGGGTCAAGGGGGAAATAATGGTAGAGCTCAATCTACGACTTCAGCAGCACCAGCAGGTTGAGTGACTCAACAAGGTAACTCATCTGGTGCAGATGGCGGACAGCGCCAAAACAGGTTGTATGTTCTTCAGGCTCGCCAGGATCACAAAGATTCTCCTGATGTAGTCACTGTTACATTACGAGTTTTTAACTTAGATGTTTATGCTTTGTTAGATCCACAAGCTACTCTTTCCTTTGTAACTCTTTATATAGCAGTCAACTTCAATGTTAGTCGAGAAACTCTCTCAGAACCCTTCTCAGTCTCTACTCTAGACGGTAAACAGTTATAGCTAGATGGGTATACAAATATTTCCCCGCCATAGTCTCTAAGAAACTCACCTCAGCAGTCTTGTAGAGTTAGAAATGGTAGATTTTGATATCATTCTAGTCATGGATTGGCTACATTCCTATTATGCGTCAATTGATTATAGAACTAGGATCATTCGTTTTCAGTTTCCAGACGAACCAATCTTAGAATGGAAGGGTAGTAGCTTGACGCCTATGGGTCGATTCATTTCTTACCTTTAGGCCAGAAAGATAATATCTAAAGGTTATCTCTATCATCTAGTTCAGGTTAAATATTCAAGCTTCGAAACCCCAACTCTTGAGTCAGTTCCTGTGGTTAATGAGTTTCCAGAAGTGTTTCCAGAAAATCTTCCCAGAGTTACTCCCGAAAGGGAAATCGACTTTGGAATTGATCTCCTTCCAGATACCCAGCCTATTTCTATTCCTCCTTACAAAATGGCTCCAGCTGAGCTTAAGGAATTGAAAGAGCAGTTGAAAGACCTTCTAGATAAGGGTTTCATCAAACTTAGTATTTCCCCATGGGGTGCACCAGTGTTGTTCGTGAAAAAGAAAGATGGTTCTCTCAGTATTTGCATTAACTATAGGTAGTTGAACAAAGTCACAATCAAGAATAAGTATCATATCCCCAGGATTGATGACTTGTTTGACCAACTTCAAGGTGCTAGTCATTTCTCAAAGATAGACCTCAGATCTAGTTATCATCAACTTAGAGTCAGAGATAGTGACATCCCAAAAACAGCCTTCAGAACTCGATATGGTCATTATGAATTCGTAGTTATGTCATTTGGACTAACCAATGCTCCTGCAGGTTTCATGGATTTGATGACAGAGTGTTCAAGCAGTATTTGAACTTGTTTGTTATCGTCTTTATTGATGATATCCTCATTTACACTAGGAATGACGAAGAACATGCGAATCATTTGAGGGTTTTCCTGCAAACTCTCAAGGATCGCAAATTATTAGCTATGTTTAGCAAATGTGAGTTTTGGTTGAAATATGTTGCTTTCTTTAGGCATATTGTATCTAGTGAAGGGATCCGAGTGGATTCCCAGAAAATAGAAGTAGTGAAACAATGGCCCAGACCTACCTCTCCTACAGATATCAGAAGTTTCTTGGGTCTAGCGGGTTATTACAGAAGGTTCGTGGAAGAATTTTCATCCATAGCCTCTCCATTGACTAAGTTGACTCAGAAAAAGGTTAAGTTTCAGTGGTCAGATGATTGTGAGAAAAGCTTCGCTGAACTAAAAACTAGGTTGACTACAACTCCTGTTTTGACTCTACCAAAGGGTTCAGATGGATATGTTATCTATTGTGATGCATCTAGAGTCGGTCTAGGTTGTGTGTAGATGTAGCGAGGTAAAGTTATAGCATATGCTTCTAGATAGCTTAAGGTGCATGAGAAGAACTATTTAACTCATGACCTCGAGCTTGCAACAGTGGTGTTCACACTTAAGATTTGGAGACATTACTAGTATGGTGTTCATTTAGATGTGTGCACAGACCATAAGAGCCTTCAGTAGGTGTTCACTTAGAAAGAGTTGAATCTTCGCTAGAGGATATAGCTTGAGTTTCTCAAGGATTATGATATGAGTGTGCATTACCATCCTGGTAAGGACAACATAGTAGCAGATGCTCTTAGTAGACTATAAATGGGTAGTGTAACACATGTTGAGGAAGAAAGAAAGGAACTAGCAAAGGATGTTCATAGACTTGCTCGCTTAGGAGTTCGTCTTATGAACATATCAAATGGTGGTGTAACAGTTCAAAATGGGGTAGAATCTTCATTGGTAGTGGAGGTTAAGGAAAAGCAAGACAGTGATCCGATATTGCTTCAACTAAAGGGTGCAGTCCATCAACAGAGAGTTGAGGTTTTCTCCAAGGGGGAGATGGTGTGCTTCGCTATCAGGGTCGATTATGTCTTCCTAATGTGGGTGAGTTGAGACAGCAGATTCTTGTAGAAGCCCATAATTCCAGATATGTTATTCATCCAGGCGCCACTAAGATGTACAGTGACCTGTGGGAAGTCTTTTGGTGGAATGGTATGAAAGGGGATATAGTGGATTTTGTGGCTAAGTGCCCAAATTGCCAGAACGTGAAGGTAGAACATCAGAAACCAAGAGGTATGACTCAAGAGATCAACATTCATACTTGGAAGTAGGAAGTGATCAACATGGACTTCATTATAGGTTTACCTCGTACTCGCAGACAAAATGACTCCATTTGGTTGATAGTTGATAGAGTTATTAAGTCTGCGCGCTTTTTGGCTGTTAAGACTACAAATTCGGTGGAGGACTACGCCAAGCTTTAAATTAATGAGATAGTCAGGTTGCATAGAGTTCCTGTGTCTATCATCTCAGATAGAGGTCCTCAGTTTACCTCTCATTTCTGAAAGTCATTTCTGAAAGATTGTGGTACTCGGGTTAATCTTAGCACAACATTTCATCCACAGATGGACGGTCAGGCAGAGCATACCATTCAGACCTTAGAGGACATGTTGAGAGCTTGTGTGATCGCTTTCAAGGGTAGTTGGTATGATCACCTTCCTCTTATAGAGTTCGCCTACAATAATAGTTACCATTCCAACATTCAGATGGCCCCTTATGAGGCATTGTATAGGTGTAGATGTAGATCTCCAGTTGGTTGGTTTGAAGTAGGTGAAGTTGCCTTGATAGGGCCAGATTCGGTTCATGATGCTATGGAGAAAGTGCAACTCATTATAGATAGACTTAAGACAGCCAGAGTCGCTAGAAGTCCTATGCAGATGTAAGGAGAAGGGAATTAGAGTTCCAAGTTGATGATTGGGTTTTCCTGAAAGTGTCACCTATAAAGGGGGTGATGAGATTTGGCAAGAAAGGGAAACTCAGTCCTAGATATGTAGGCCCTTACAATATTTTGAAAAGAGTTGGTAAAGTAGCATATGAGTTAGAGTTGCCATCATAACTAGCAGCAGTGCATCCAGTTTTTCACATTTCGTTGTTGAAGAAGTGTGTGGGTGATCCAACATCCATCGTACCTTTAGAAAGTATGGCTGTGAAGGATAGTCTCACTTATGAGGACGTGCCAGTTGAGATTCTTTATCGTCAGGTTCGAAGGTTGAGAAACAAAGAAGTCGCTTCAGTTAAGGTTTTGTGGAGGAGTCAGTCCGTAGAGGGAGCTACTTGGGAAGTAGAAGCTGCCATGAAGGCCAAGTATCATCATTTATTTCCTTCCGATCCTATTCCATCTTGAGGTAATATTTCCTCTTAATTTTTTCAGTCATTCATGCATAGTTTCAGTCTTAGTATCATGTTCCTTTAGTTTGTACTTGTATTTTCATCGTATTTGCCTGTTCTTGGAATTTAGTTCAGTCAATAATCAGCTTCCAGTATTTTAGTGGTAGGGTTATTGCAGCTTTTCCCCTCCATATTCAACTAGTTTAGTCTTTATTCGAGGATGAATGTTCCCAAGGGGGAGATAATGTAACACCCCATATCCGAAAATAGACCAAACCAACAGATTTTCAGAAGTTGCAGGTGCAACCCACGGTCCGTCCTGGTGGTACGTGAATGGCCACATGCAACCCTTCCCAGAAAAGTCCAGAAAATTTGGCTAAGGGTACACCCACGCCAGGACCTACGGACCGTAGGTCAGACCACGGTCCGTGGTCCAGGGCCGTAGGTCAAACCCTCAAATTCCAGCCCTCTGAAGCCAAACGACGGTTGACCAGAACGGACTATGGGTCAGTCAACGGACCGTCGGTCAGTCAGTCAGTGGTTTCGGCAGACTTTTAAGTCAAGGGTCGTTTGGTCTTTTCCCTATGCGTTGGACCCCTAAACTACGTAGTTTTGGTCATTTTTAGCATAGTAAACTAATTAGAACCCAACATAATCAATTATTCACCAAAAATCAAGCGAAACTTAGAGAAAAATAGAGGAGAAAGTCAAGCAGCCCTAGTTTAAGAACGCAGCGAGTTCTCGTCAGTTCCAACCCAAAATCAAAAGATTTCTTCGTGAATTTTGTCACCAGGTATGTGAGATTTCACTAGTGGGTTTCTTTCACCCATTAGGTCCCTAGATTTCAGTCAAAATCTTGATTCCCTTAATATTATCTAGACCTAGGGTTTCTTGAATGTTAGAAATTGTTGGGTTTTAACTGTTAGAATGATCAAAATCAGATTGTCATATTATTGCTTAGTTTCTTGTATGATATTCAGAACCCTAACTGTGTAGATTCGTTTAGTTCATGAATTACACATGCTAGGTCAATCTAAACAGAAATACATGCTTCAGTTTACGAATGTCACATTATCAGTTATAATTGTTGCATTCTCAGAGTTTGCATGTCAGTAATTGAGCTATCCAGTACTTCAGTATTTCAGTCATAATATTGTTTATATACATTCTAATTGGGAGTAGGCTTAGACCGAGTGGACTAGGGTTCAGAGTACCCGAATAGTTCCAGAAATATGTGCCCCCATAGGTTTATAAGTCCCCTCTGTAGGCATTACATTTTAGTGATCACGCCAGTTATGCCTCTATACCTCTAGCAGGGTATATTGGGTCCTCTCGATGGGACGTATACATCGAACTCCACATTTAGTTCATATGATTTTATGTCTGTTATTAGTAGCTCCCATAGTCAGATTATATTGCATTGACTATGTTACTAGTTACAACCAGATTTCAGTTTTAGCATATTATAAACTTGGTCATTGCATTAAGTTATTTCATGTTCAGTATTCTCAGTATAGTATCATGATTATCTCATATCATTGTTCAATTATATGTTTTGTTCAGTTATGTATATTGTTTAGCTTTACTCTATCATGCATGTTCAATACCCTTCAAGTACTGACGCATACTCTGTGTTACATCTTCTTGTGATGTAGGTTCAGGTCCTCAGTTCTCAGATCACGCATAGATCGGTTCTCGATCTTCAGCTCAGTAGCATCAGTGGTGAGTCCTCATTCTCCAAGCACGACAAACATGTTTCTTTTTTATTTTTAGTCTTTAACTTTTGCTAGATTTGGCAGGGGCATGTCTCAGCACTTCTAGTCAGTTAGAGGCTTATTTTCAGACATAGTTAGAATCAGCTTTAATATTTGAGATTAACCTTTCAGTTGTTGTTAAACTCTCAGCTTTTATATATTCAGATAGTTTATGGGTATTCCCCCATCATTTCAGTTTATCTTATGATTTAACTATCGCACAATATTTCCTTACTTCAGTTTATTTAGTATGCTTATGATATGCCAGCAGGGTTAGCTTGGGGTCACTCGTGATCCTAGGTCCCGTGTCTACGTCCTTGGGATAGCTTCGAGGTGTGACAACCACCATTTTTATTAATATCGATAACAATCCGTCCATCACAACAAATAAAGATTTTTGAACCAAGAATATTTTGGAATTAGTCGTGAATGACAATAATCACAGAAAAAAATTTGAGGGAGAGAGAAACGTTTGAAAAAAAAATTGATTTTTGAATTAAATTTAACTGATTGAGTAAAAAAAGGAAAATAAATTGACATGAAAAAAAATTAGAGGGAGAGAGAAACGTTTGAAAATAAAAGAAAATCTGATTTTTTAATTAATTTTAACTGATTGAGTAAAAAAAGAAAAACAAATATTCCTATTTTGTTTTGAATCCCTTAAATTTATGGCAATATTAATTATCCTTAATGTATTCAAATTAATGACTATAACTATATCCATTTTTTTCTTTTTATGATTTTAAAAAAAACGTTTTTACTATTATTTTAAAAATCCTTTTTTAAAAAATAAAATGTTACAATCTAAAATTTTTTATTGTTACAACTTGAAAGTTTTATTATACTATCATAACTTGAAAATATTAGTCTTATATATGTCATTTATAAAATTTTCACATACAAAAAATGTTACTACTGTGAAAAATACGGAAATACAACACCAAAAGAATATTATTACTCCAACTAAAAAAAAGTGATACCAGGGGTACTTATTTTTCTTTTTTTATTAATAGAATTAAATAGGAACCAAATCTTGGAGGATAAGAGACTATGAGAATAAAATTACGTAGAAATAATAAATAAAATTACGTAGAAATAATGAAATGTATTAAAACTTGAAACATGATCTTTTACGAATATGAAAATTAAGAAACATATTTTTAAAATATTTATAACTTTGAATATTATATAAATAATAATTTATAAATTTAATAAGTTCGATCAGGACCGCGGCCAAGTTAACTAGTAATGCCTTTTCGGATATTAATGTTGATACTTAAGAAACACCCATAATTCAATTTTCTCGCAACTTTGAGGTGAGTATTGAAAAAATAGGGGCCGGAGTGTAGTAAAAAAACGTCATCGTGCCACAGTCGATTTTCGTACAAGCTGGAATCTGCTCTCCGGAGGTAAAGAAAAATCGTACCAGGTATGGCCGATGGAAGCAAAGAAGGTCCAACATCACCTCAGGCAGCTGTGGCAGCCAACGCCCAACTATTCGGAGTTCTCTCCAGTCTTCTCCAGCAGGTATGCAACTTACATATTCTTATTTCAAATTTGGGCCTAATTCCTGATCTGCACATCTGGATATAGTGTTTTTTGGGATATGGGAGTTTTGGTCTGAAGTGGGCATATTTAATTAGCTGAATCATCAATCTTGATCTGACCCATTAAAAATGAAACAAAGAACAATGTCAATCAGCTTTGCTGTGATTTGTTCATTATTCATTAGCTTATTAAAAATCCATTGATTACTGGTAGCTGTGCCTAAGAGAAATGTGTATGTTTGGTTTGAGTGTCTATAATCAGATGGATCTATATGTTTCCGGGTGGTGAGGGGTATTACAGTATGGCCAAGAGGGCTAGTTAGCGCCATGAAGTACACAAAATACCTTCTCAAACAAAGCAGGTGAGTCGAACCCACTAGTGGGGCAATTGATGGTTCAAGCAGTGAAAGGCCTTGGAAGTTAGTTGTAAGGGATTGAAAGAAGATGGTTCCTTGAGGTTGGTGGTGTTTACCCAAAAATTCGTACAGTTGAATTTATATGTGAGGTTTAAAGGATACGTGGACCGAAATGATGATATATGTAAGTAAATAAAGTTGTAAATGATGAGATAAAGACAAATTGACTGAATGAAATATAATAGTATATAAATACAACTTGTGTTGGTCTGGTTCCAATGATATCTTCGATGGAGATATCCTCGGTCAAACTTCACGGTTATTGAGAGCTGATGATCCAATAATGATATTGACAAATATAGCTAACGAGAAATTAAAGTACTTAGAGAATTCAGCGTCTTTACAAGATGGTGATTCTACTGTAACGTCCGATGTTGCTTCTTGGATGGTTTCATAATGGCTATTGTTGGCCGGGCAGCTGACATTTCCTCTGGGTGTTCCAAGCTTGGTCGGGTTATATTTTTGCAAAATGAGCTGACTTTTTGTTCCCGGTGTAATACTGCTGCCCTTGTTTCTTTTCACATGTCACCATCTAATACGCCAAGCGTCATGTCTATTTTTACCCTATACAGGTAGTATCTTTGTGCTTTTCTTTAGTTAAAGCCCCTTTTATGCTAGGGAACAGAGAAGGCTCTTTAAGATTTCTTCATGTGCTAGTTTCTTTTCCTAATGTTTCTATAAGATCAGGGTGTAAGATAGTACAATTATCGAAGTCATTTCAGAAAACTGAAGTCAAAAAAATGTAATTTGTTGTTCCTCCATCTGCCCCTTATGTTTTAGCGGAACAACTACCATAAGAAAGGTTATAATTCTTTATCTTTTGAACAATAATAGCCTTATGCGTAGTGGTAAAATGCTGAGTAACTCTTCTGAAAATTCTTTGACATAATTATTAAGGAATAGAGAGTCTAGTGAATATCTTAACATATCTGTGATTTACAGGAGAAAGGGAAGTAGTGTGCCAAATCAAGCAGTTAGAGGGCACCTGATCCATTGTGGTGAAATTCTAGAATTTGCCAAACTAATTTTTAAGCTCAAATCAAGGTGGACACTGATCCATTGTGGTGAAATATTTCCCATTTAGACTCAAAAGCATCTCAGAAATGCTAGCTAATGCTTGTAGATATCGTTAGAGGGCACCTGACAGTATTCCGGTGCACTTTTTGACTTTTCTCTCTTTAACAAGTTAATAGGGACAGAGTCACCTAATACACGTTGCTAGTGGGAGGTGGTGGGTACCCCGTGGAATTAGTCGAGGTGCGCGCAATCTGGCCCGGACACCACAATTATATAAAAAATGAAGAAGTTAAAAAGGATCATTGGAAGCATTGTGTATAAAGTTCGTAATGATTATGTCATTTTTGATACTTGAATGAGCGATTAAGTGTATTTTGTATAATAACAGTATGTTGTAATTAAAACTCATCAAATAATTAAATATTGTATTCTTAATGAGTATGCCTTCATAATTAAGAATCTAGAGAATATGAAAAATTTTCCAGTTCATCAGCTCAAATTCTTACCTGAAGATCCTCTTGTTTGTTATCAATCACTAATTCAACAAAAAGTGTTTCTCTTTTCTTTTACAGCACATTCATTATCTTAAGAAACCTTAAGAACTTTTGCCCACTGGAAGGATGCCTTACACATTCGCCCAGCAAAACTTTGTTTCCTTTTCTTAAATGATTTTACTACTCTTATCGGTTCTGGTTGCTATTTCAACAGCACTGCATCTCCCATCCCTATGCGTCTTATCAATTGTGTAGTGCTGATGTCATGAATCCTTGTCAGCTAACATGTCGAATCAGCTCTCTATATTTTTCTTGTCATTAATTTATGTTTGCTAACTTGTCAAAATTAGCTGTCTATGTCAGTTAACCTTTAGGCCAATTTTCCCCAGTCAACAACATGTTATCCACAATCGATGAGCAAACTGGAAAATATAGAACCATGTTTGTCTTTGTCACTAATCTAGTTAAGCTGACTATGCATATCCTCAATTTCTCTATATTTATCTAGTCATTAATTTACTGTCTAGGTCATTAACCTTTAGGCCACAGCCCACAGGCTGTTTGGAAATAGCTCCGCCAGACATAGAAGAAAGGAGTGTAGGATTGGAAAGCAGTTTTCCCCAGTCAACACCATGTTATCCACAATCGTTGAGCTAACAGGTAAATATAGAATCATGTTTGTCTTTGTCATAAATCTAGTTAAGCTGACTATATGCATATCCTCAAACTCAGTCAAATCTGACTGATTCATCCATTGTTGTCGAATCCCTCCTGTTGACGAGACAAACCATCATTCCTTTTGTACTGGTGAATTAGCTACTAGCATATGGAAACTTTTTGGTGATCGCTTTGACATTCCTTGGGATCCTGGATCTATTGTAGGTTTCTTTGCTCGATGATGGTCTATGAAACTTTTTAATTCATTGCATCAACAAATTCTTAAAATTGCTCCTATTGTTATTTGTTGGGAACTATGGAAAGCGAGATGTGCGGCTAAGTATGGCTCTAAGAGAATTTCCTATGCTAGGTCGAAGCATCAAATTATTTTCCATCTTAGATGGTCGATAAACAAACTGGCTGGTGGCAGAGATTGGCCTTGGCAGTGGCCAGATCTATGTTCTACTATTTTGTCTCTTAGGCCTAAAATTGATAGCATTGTTGTTCTACGGAAAAAACCACAATGATTGGGTAAAAGTCAATACAGATGGCAGTTGCAACTCTGAAGGATCAATTGGTGTAGACGTTCTTATAAGGGATTCAACGGGCAATTTAATAGTACCCTTTGCAAAACATATTGGCAGAGGTACAAGCAATATAGCAGAGGCCAAAGCAGCCTATTTTGGAGCCAGATGATGTGTGGAAAATTGCTATCCGAACTTTATTTTAGGATGTGATTCCCAAATTACAGTCAATATGATCAAAGATAAATCTAAAATGCTCTGGAAATTGTGGGATACTATTATGGAGACTAGAAGAATTACTTTACAGGCCAATGCGATAGTTCGACATTGCTTCAGAAAGTCAAATCAAGTGGTGGATGCACTACCTAAATACTGTTTATATAACAAGGACATCTTATTTTTTATCCTAAAGATTTGCCAAAGGATGCAGCTGGCCCATACACCCTTGATGAGATTGGGATGCCCTCCATAAGACAGGCAAAGAAAGAATATATTTTGAGTCACTAGCTATGATCTGTCTTTCTTTAGTTTTTGCTGTACATGACCTGTTTTCAAGGTTGTATATTAATGCTTATTTCCGGAGGTTTAGGCTATCGTCCCCCTATGCTTGTTCTCTGTATAGATCTTGGATGAAATAAAAGGTTTGCGCCACCGAAGGCATAAAATTTACATAAAAAGAAAAAAAAAAATCTGACTGATTCGCAGTGGTGTCATGGTCAAGTCAGTCTCCATTACAAGCCCAGTCAATCTTATTTTCTGCTACACTTTACAAATATGATTTGCAAACTTGAGTTGTTTCACCACCTTGTGTTTGTGGGGTTTGTTGAAGTGCAGAGGATCATTAAGTATATTGTAGATTATTCTTGATGATAATAACATTATCAAATGTCGAGAATCATGAAGAGTATGTGCTGAATTATTATGATTAGGTCATGATACTAGTGATCTTAAGAATTAGAAAACTTTCTTATAGGAGCTATCTAGATTCGTCACTAATTCAAAGAGTTTCTCTCTTTAATTTGTCCTTTTTGCTTACTCGTCAAATCTTGGTGAGGCTCTTTTATGCATTGATCAGAAAAGAGAAGTGTTAATTGTGTTGATTAATTAGCATGATTTTTGAAGTTTCTATTATTTTTTGGATTGAACAATTTATTTTGTTGTAGTTGATTGTTTTTCCGTAATTAGTTGAGATTCACGTGTACAAATACACCTTCTTATGGGATGTAAAGACATGGTATTAGAGTCATTGTTGCCTTCTGTGGTGAGTTTTTTCTCCCTCACAGCACTAGGATTCCTTCCTTTCAATAAAGAGGTCGAGTTTTCTCCTTCCTTGATGTTGTCAGCAACTAAAGCTCTGTTTATGTCCGTGTTTTTGAAAAATCTAATACCACCACAGGTTTGCCAATCAATTTCGAGTCTACCCTCTAAATTTCAGATATTTCCAATCGTTGGAGCTAGGGTTTCCAATGATTCCTTTTGGATATTAAAAATAGTCTTCTTTTGAGTAATTATGTGACAATGATCGATTTGAAGTACTAAATCCCTTCATTCAACTGCAAAATATCCTACAATCGATCAAAGTAGTGAAGAAATTGAAATATGTCTTACGATTAATTAATCAATAAATTCCTTAGGGAATCAAAAATCAAATAAACACATGAGAAAAGGTGAATAAATCACTAATTAAACCTTAAGGTTCATCAAAACTCAACTACAACAGAGTTACTCCATACATGGAGATAGTTAACTGTGACTATAATAAAGATCAGCAAGTTCATGATCCAAGAGAATAAAAGAGAAGATAAATTGAAGTCAAGAAGAAACTCCCAACAAATCTTCATTCTCTCATGAAACGTTGGAATCTTCCGCTTCCTTTCTGTATTTGTTCCTCCAATAGCTGCATCTGTCATGGTGTCTGCCCTTGCAAGTCTCCAAAAAATTCTCTATATATACGTCATTCAGCCGTAATAACCTAAATTCTAAGAACTATTGCATTCAGGTCGCATTGTCGCAGTGGTCAATACTCAAGCACTACGATGGTTGGGCTGTTTAATGTGTCCTACAAGTGCTGAAGGAGTGTTGCAGCGCCCAAAGTTCCAGTGCTGCGATGGCCGGGGCTGTTTAGTGCACAACAATTCTTCAACAAGTTTTTTCTTCATTTCTTGCATCTGTTTTGCTTGAATCTTGTTTGTTTCCTCCTTAACTCCATTGCATATTTATCATCAAAACAACACAAGTATGTGAGGAATAACATCATATAACAATTTAAACCTAATAATTCAAAACATGCGAAGAGACATAAATACACATATAATTGTGGTTCATCAACAAGGAACTCAAATGATTTTATTATTTCCCCCCTTCAGTTGAATGTTTAAATATCATACATTTTGAGTTTTTACGTTCCTCTCCTTGGTCAATTTTTTTCGTAAAAAATGGGTTAGTTGGAAATTTATCTTTGTTTATAGGTAGGATTATTCTTGTTCAGCTTTGGATTGAATATCTATCTGGGTGCTATCACCAACTTTTCTTTTCTTCTTATACCTTGTGGTGGTGGTAGGTGTCTGTGTTTGACATCAAGTCCTGCTGTGGTTTAATAAAGTACTTCAAAATGTCCTGACTAGAAAGATTGTAAACAAACATGTGCAGGTGGAATCATTGACTAATCAAGAAGAAGTGGAGTTGCGCAGTAAGATCCAAGCACTAGGACTGGAAGTTACAAAAGTTCCTTCAAAATCAACACAAAATCTTGACGAGGTAGGTTGGTATTTATTTTGGTTCGAAAGAACCGTATTTTCATTCTTTCCTCTTTTTTTTCCCTGGTAAACATAATTTATTCATTTTCAAATGTATATTAGATGGAGATTGCGAAGCAGATGGATAAATTATCAGAAAAGCTGGATGACGTGGATAGGATGATATCCTCCGCTGTTGCTGCGGATCCACAAGTTGGGTCTCTCTTAAGCAGTACTGCTGATCTTTGGATGCCAGTTATTACAGCTGGTTCTGAGGAAAGGTGTAACCTTAATGCGTCAGTTGAAGATGATGTTGAAGTGAAAGGCAAAAATTCTCAGTAGCTTTTAGTTAAAATCATCGTCATATGTTGATTTTGATTCTTTAATAAACGGTAAACAGATTCCTTCCATCATCAATTACAAAGCATAGCCAGAGGGTTTATGTAGGTATCCTCAAGTTGAAATCACATTTACATCTTCTGATGACAAAGATGATACTTCAATTTGTTAAGAGATGTTCTGTAAGTCATTTCTAGATCTTGAAAAGGCAAATAGGACTTGGTGATGCTTGAACATATTTCTGTCAGAATACTTGGAGACCTTCCTCTCTGGTGTAAAATAACTATACATGATATGTTTACTTTTTAGCTGTGAATGAACAGTGCGTTGAACATTTTGTGTATTGATGTTGTCTCACTATTATGTTTAATACTAGACCCAAGTGCACGGATCCAATATTTGTTAATTTTGTCTCAATTTATGTGATATAGAAAGAATTTAGAGTCACTTACATTTTAATATGAATTTTTTATATTTTAAATTGTTAATTATTGTGATTTATATATATTTAAAAAAAAAATAGATGTTAGTCTCTTATCTCAATTTATATTACACTGATAAAATTTTGAGAATCACCAAAAAAATTTGTCTTTTAATTTTCAATTTTTTAATTATTGTGATCTATATTACTTTTACATCATTTTAAAACAATATATGTGACTCATCTATCCCTATTTATGCGGCACCGAATTGAGGGTCAATCGAATTTTTTATGTCTTTTAAATATTTCAAGTTATTAATTATTATGATTTTTACTACTATTAATGTAATTTTAAAATATTATATGGTACTCCATTTGTTCCAATTTATGTAGCACAAATAAAGTTTCAAGAGTCAATCATTTTCTTTTAAATATTTGAAAAATTTTAAGTTGCTAATTATTGAGATTTACAATACATTTTATGTAGTTTCCAAATGACACATTTTACTTTTTTTGTCCAATTTTATGTGGCACTGATAGATTAATTTCAAATGTTAATTATTATTATTTTTTTTGTATAAAAAGGATTTTCATATATATAATAATATACTAGTCGTCCAGGAGTATTGAGCATCGACCGCGGTGGCATATGTACATTTAGTTATAGTTTGGCCACACCCTAGTCCTAGGAAATATTAAGATCTTTCTAACATAATTAGTTCCTAAAGTGCCGGCTTCCATCTCCTTTTTTACAAACACCGGAGGAACAGTTGGTTCATAAAAAACGGCCTTCTTCGCAATTACATCTGCCACTCTGTTTTGTTCTCTACACATATGAAATATTCTTTTTATTTCCAGCTTCTTTATTAAATATATGTACTCAACAAACAGATTATCATAGAGCAAATTGTTATGATTTATTATGCATACTACTACTTCAATTGAGTCGATATTGATTTCAAGAGGTTTAAGCTTATGTTTTATTATTGCTAATAAGAGCCCTCTTCTCAGTGTTTGGTGGGGTTGGTGAAGCCTAGAACCTAGCCCCATGTGGTTTCTAAAGTCCGTCTGATCCAGATTATCTGTTTGTCACAGAGCCATATATATTGAGCTTCGTATCAGGTGGTTCCCATTTGACATGAATGGTTGTTTTAGGGTCTTTAGCTTCTGTAATATTAGTTTTCAACAGTGGCCTGATCTGGGAGTATGTTGGGTGGTAATGGTCTATTTAAGGCATTTGTGCATTGGAAGAAGATGTGATCTATGTCTTCTTTGTAGAAGTCACAAAGGTGGCATTTCGGAGTAACATTCATACCCTTATTGTGGAAGGAATAGTTTGTTAGAATTCTACAATAGTATAGGAGCCGTATGAATGTTAATTAGGGGCCTTAATTGACCAAATCCAACTGAATCTTTTGTTGGTTTCTTATTGATTTTTTTGAAGGCTTTCATTGATGTTACTGTAGGATGAACCAATTGAGAATAGGCCATTACTAGTTACAAGAATGTTCTCTTTATTCTCACCAGGTGGGAAGGAGTAGTTGGTAATGATGTTTTTGAGGTTTTAAAGGAGGGAGAAGGAGAGTTTTCCAAAGTCCCATTCTTCATTTTCATGAATGTCTCTTATCTTAAGGTGTTCCTCCTCTCTCAAGATGGGTCCCTGGATACTCTGTCGAATAGCATTTGAGTGTGTATCCAATGAAGTTGACTTTATCTCTCTTATGAACTATCCATCTAGCTAGTAGCATCAACACATTCTGCCCATCCCTTTTAGATGTTGTTCCAGGTTCTGGACACAGTTTTACTAGATTTGTTGTTAGTATTGGGCATGTGGTACTTGTAAATCAGTACTTTTCTCCAGAGCTTATGGGATTTCGATAATTCTCCATGCAGTCTAGCTAGGATGGCTCTATTCTTGATTTCACTCTTTTGGAGCCCTAGGACAACATTCTCTTTCTTGCTAGTAATGGTATCCCAATTGATTAGATGAAGCTTTCTTTTATCTATTGTTGTCCCCATATAAAGTATGTTTAGATTTTATTTATGTTGTCAGTTATTTTCGTAGGGAGCCTGGTGTATTGCATCACATCTTAGGGGATACTGCTGAGTGTGGACTTTGGGAGCACATTCCTACCAGTCATGTTGAGGAATATGACTTTCCATCCGGCAAGTCTTTCTCATGTTATCAATCAAGAATTGGAAGTTGATAAGTTAGAGATTTTAGACTCAATTGAGGCTTTTAGTTCACCAAATAGTGTCCTCAATGCCTTTTATGTCCATTTCTGATATAAATTTGTTGAATTGCAGCTATGAAGGATAAAAGACAAGTCAAAGACAAAAGAATTAAAAGAGAACCCAAAAACTTAAAAAAAACAAAGAACAAAGGCAAAGTTAAAGCTCACCAAGTGCAAAGGGCGACTCGCCAAACAAGCTGGAGCTCGCTAAAAATGTCAAAGCAAATCGACAAGGAAATTATTCTAATGACGACTCACCAACAATGTCGGTGAGCCTTGGTGTCTTCGCCGAATTCATCTGAGAGTTCTGCTACAAATAAAAGTCAATTTAGCGAGTAGTTATTGAAGTGGCGACTCACTGAATAGTAATGTAGAACTCAATCGAGCTCACCAAAGGTGTTCAACACATGAAGCCTTGAAGCGAAGCTGAAAGGCGAGAAGATGTGATAGTTGACGACTCATCGAGTGAGTCAGTGAGCCCGACTAATGTCGCTGAAGTGACCTAGAAGTGCAATTTTTGTCAAACTTTGGGAAGGTATAAAAGGTTTTGAAGAGAAAGAAAATGTATCTTCCATTGCTCAAAACTCACAGTACTTAGAACATTCTTGGGACTTTGGGTTTTTGACTTTTTTACCCTTAGAATTTTGATGGTTTTGAATTGGGTGTCTTTGAATTGAAGCTTGAATCATCTTTCATTGAATGGACTACAACTTCTTTGGTATAATTCAATTAAGTTCTAGCATATGTAGTTAAACCCCCTCATTCTAAAGGTGTGCAATGTAGTTGAGTATTAGATTGTTTGTGGGTTTTTTGACTGCTCAAAACTATGTTAATTTACAATGGCTTTAATTATCTTAACATGTTTTAATGTATGATTAGGGGTTGCAAACTCAAATCTATTTATGTTAATTTACAATGGGTTTAATTGTCTTAACATATTTTAATGTATGATTAGGGGTTGCAAACTCAAATCTATTTTATATGTCTATGCTTTCTTGTGAAAGATGCTTAAAGTAGATGAGTTAATTGCTAATTGTTGATTGATTTCAATTGCTAGTTTTTCTTGAAAGAGGAAACTATATTAAGGTATTAGATCGATTTTGTGTATTACGCATGTTGAGATTTGAGAGAACTCTCATGAAAGATGATTTTTTTATTGAAAAATGCTTCTTGTATTACTCATCGATTTAGCCTACCCATTAAGAATTAACTATGTTGAACAACATAATTACACATATTCGAAATTGATACTCAATTACACACACTCCTGGAATTCATCTCTTACTTAATAAATTCCCTTGTCCTTTGCTTTTGTTAACAATTCGTTGACCAATCTCTCTATTGACAATTTAAAACTTCTCAAATTTGAATTTATGTTAACGTTGATTCTACAACCTTACAAGAGATTAGTACATAATTTTTATTTCATAATTGAAGTCTAGCCTATACTACTCCCTGTACATTCGACCCGAACCTCTTGTTGGGTTATTTATTGCTAACAATCGTGTGTACGTTGAATAATAAGGCATACACTTGAGCATTATCAAAATGGCGCCGTTGCCGGGGAATGGTGCATAGATTTCTTTAATTGAAGTGACTTTGTGAACTAATTTCTTGTAGTTGAATACTCTTACCATTGTTTGGTTGGTTGTTATCTTGATAGGTGATGACACGAGTGTCAATGGCAGTGATGCTTCTAGCAACCATGGCCGAATGGGTGATAGTGGTGATTTGGAAGATCTCAGTAGCGCTAGTGCTATTTGATACCCCTAACCTTGGGAAATGCAATATTTCATGTTACAAGTACAATGCTCTAATTGCTTCTAATGAAGGGGTTGTGTGGAGAGTTAGCTCATGAAGACCCTCATGATCATCTTCAGAATATTGTGGAAGTATTTGGCCGTTCACTTTCAATAACATCACCCAAAAATCTATCCGATTGAGGTTATTCCCATTCTCCTTGATGGGTGATGCTACGAAGTGGTTGGCAGAGTTACCAAGGGACTCAATTTCTTCATGGGAGGAGTTAAGCGAGGCATTTCTTGAGAGGTTCTTTCCTCCATCTAAAATGTTAAAGCTCCAAGATGGCATTCAAAACTTCCAATGTGATGATGGAGAGCCAATTTACGAAACATGGTTGAGGTTTCAAAGAAGCTCTTGCAATGTCCTACTCATGGGAAAGTCCTTTTGCATATTTTCAATCGCAATCTTGATACGGTAAATAAGGGGGATACCGCCCAACTCATTTTTGGTGGAATCACGAGACAACTATTTCTAGTGGCTTCTACTTTGCTTAATGAGATGACAAAGATAAACTGCGCTTGGCACACAAGGGAAAATCAAGTATCACCTCATGCTATGGGTATGACTAAATAACAATTGGAGAAGAACCAAGAGCGAGATGAGAACATGACAAAGATGATGACTCGGCACAATGTCTTATTAAAACATGTTATGGTTGGCGGTTTCAAGAAGGTGAATGAGGTTGGAACAAGTGATGGATTATGTACGGAAGATGAAAAATTTGAAGCTATGTACAATAAAGAAGTTCCGTTTTTGAGTAATCAAGCGGGGGGTTCTCGTTGGAGCTATCCAAGGCCGGGCGGGAATTAAGGTTGAAATAAGGAACGTGATAATGTTTGGAGAGATAGAGAAAGAGATTGGCATGTCAGGGTACCAATTGGAGAGAACATGAGGGTGATTAGGATCAGTATGTGCCACCACATGACCGACCAAAGCCCAAAGAGCAAAATGCCGATCCGAAAAGTTTTCGGACTGAAGATATGCTTGAAGAAACCTCAACAAGGTAGAAGGTTCCGACAAGGTACTTAAACTTATGAAGATAGACTTCTCATCCTTGAATCAAACTATTACCTCACCTCAGTCTTTATAAAGCAACTTGAAACTCAAATAAGTCATATTTTGGTTCATTTGAACCCTCGACTGAAGAGAGGTTTACCTAGTGACATGGTCGCAAACCCAAAGAATGATGCTCATATCATGGCAATTGTAACCCAAAGTGGTAAGGTATTGAAAAATGATTCTATGAATGAGAATGATGGCTCAAAAAAGTGATTGACGATGATGAGTCACCGATGGAAGTATATGTTGATGAAGCAAATGTTGTTGCTAATGATGCTAGTACTGATAATATCGGGGTTGATTATATTTCTAATTTGGGAAGGTGATATTGCTACTCTATCAAGCAAGGTGAATGTGCAAGTATCGATCAAGGTGACCCCTCCTTTTCCATAACGCTTTGAAGAAAAAATATTGTGATGCTAAATTTCAAAAGTTCTTGGCCATGCATAAGGGTTTGTCGGTAAATATCCCTTCAGTTGACGTGATGCTTGAAATGTCGGGGACACAAAATTTATGAAAGAGTTGGTAACCAAGAAGAAAAGGATGGAGTTTGAGACTTTGAAATCTCACATAGTTATAGTGCCATTATGTCAAATAATGTGATTATTAAGAAAGATAATCCAAGGGCCTTCTCCATTCCTTGTACCATTGGGGTATATCTGTTCTCTAAGGAACTTTGTGACCTAGGAGCAAGTATCAAGTTGATGCCCTTAGCTATCTTCAAAAGGCTTGGGTTAGATGCTCTGAATCCAATAACAATGCGGCTCTTGATGGCTGATTGGCCTATCAAACGATTGATAGGTGTGCTTTATGATATCTTGGTAAAGTTGGATAAGTTCATTTTCTTTGATGATTTTGTTGTGTTGGATTGTGAAATTGATGTCGAGATCCTAATTATCTTAGAGAGACCTTTCTTGGCTACCAAAAGGGCCTTAGTGGATGATGAAAGTGGAGAGTTGAAGTTTGGAGTGAACAACAAAGAGGTCAATTTTAATGTGTGCAAGTCTATGAAACACCCATGCGATATGCATGTCGTATCTTATGTTGATGTTATTGATGATGATGTGGCAAGTGTTAGTGAAATTACTTGTCATGGAGAGTTGTTGGCGGTTGTATTATTGAATTATGATGGGGAGGAGATCTGTGATTATGATGAGGTAGTCGTTGCACTTGTGGGGTCGGGTTCCTTTCCATCCAACCCCAAGAAACTTGTTATTGATTTTAAGAATAGGAAAAGTCCATCAATTGAAGAACCCCCAAGGTTAAAGTTGAAAGCCTTGCCTTCTCATCTTCGCTATGTGTTTTTAGGAGGTAAAAACACCTTGTTAGTTATTGTTGCAAATGATTTATCGGAGGAACGGGTTGATGCATTGATTGGGGTGCTAAAAAGGTTCATCAAAGCATAGGTTTGGTCGATTGCTAACATTGTCGGGATTCCACCCCACATTGCACATATAAAATCCAATTAGCTAATTATTGTAAAACGAGTATAGATAACCAAAGGAGGTTGAACCCTCATATGCAAGTAGTTATGAATAAAGAGATTATAAAGTGGCTTGATGCGGCGTGTCATGTATCCCATTGCGGATAGCAAGTGGGTTAGCCTGGCATAATGTATTCGAAAATCATAGGGGTATGATGGTTGTACCTAAAGGAATGAGCCTCTGGCTACGAGAGTTGTAGCAGGATAGCGAGTGTGCATGGGATATCATAAGCTTAACACATGGACTGAAAAAAACCATTTTCCAATGCCATTCATGGATAAAATGCTTGATCATCTTGCGGGTAGTGGATGGTATTGCTTCTTGGATGGGTACTCAGAGTATAATCAAATATCTATTGCCCCATATGACCAAGAGAAAACTACATTCACATGTTCCTATGGTACATTGACATTTAAAAGGATGCATTTTGGGTTGTGCAATCCCTCAACGACCTTACAAAGGGTCATTATTAAATACTGGTCTAACAGTTCCTAATCCAGGCAAAGTTCAACTTCCTAATGGTGATTCTGGTATAACCACTCAGTTTGGCAACTATCAATTGGAAGGAGGTGTGTAGTTCACAATGTTTTATGTATAATTGAGTTTCACTTCACTCTCTTGTCTATATCAAAATTGACAAGAGAATTGAACTGTTGTGCAGCATTTTTTCCTGATTTTATTGTCTTTTGGAGGGTGAAGGGGATTCGTAATGAGAAAAATGGCCTATACACAATGAGATCACAAATAAAAAATGAGGACTACAAGAATAAGGCTCTAGATGTGACAGATTAGAGAGAAGGGGGCACTATATGGCATCAAAGAATGGGGGATGTGCCCATGATTGTTATTAGAAAACTAGTTTTGTTAAAAATAGACATAATCTAGTTTTTAAGCGTTGTGATATATGTCCAATTGCCAAACAAGTCAGATTACCTTTTCAGTCTAGCAGTAGTAGATCATCTCAGTGTTTTCATTTGATTCACATGGATGTATCACTACAACAAAATTACTTTTTAGCGGCAATAAATATACACATTAACAAAGAGTGTTAAACCCTTTATCGACATTAGTTAATTGTCATTGGATTCAATGTCACTAAAGGCTTTAGGGACATATACAAAGAGTACTAATTGCCGTTAAAAATATATATTTAGTGGCAATCAAGCTATTGTCGTTAATTAATTGCCGTCAAAGATCATTTTTGATGTAGTGTATGGGGACCATATAGGTTGCTACTCATAATAACATGAAAATTTTCCTTACTTTGGTGGATGATCACTCTATATGGACTTGGGTGTTCCTATTGCATCTTAAATTTGATGTGTGTACTGTGCTTAAGAACTTTCTAATCATGATTGCAACTGAATTTTGTAAGAAAGTAAAACACTCAAATCTGATAATCGTGGTGAATTTTCCAATACACAGTGCAGAGTTCCGGAGAGAAGACACGTGCACATACTTAGAACTGTAAGGGCTGTTCAAGGCCACTTACCTATTAGGTTCTGGGGTGAATGTATTCTAGTTGTTGTCTTCATCATCAATAGAGTTCCTTTTACTGCTCTAGGGAACAAATCACCTTATTACATGTTGCACTTATTACATGTTGCACAATAAACAGGATGACCTCTCTTATCTCTTACATGAGAACTATTGGCTATTTATGTTATGCCACCAACTTAATCAAGGGAGACAAGTTTGTAACTAGAGTCATTAAGTAAGTCATGTTAGGTTATATTCTACTCAAAAAGTCTATAAACTTTATGAATTGAAATCTAAGTCCTTCTTTGTTAGTAGAGATGTACATTTTTAGAGCACATCTTTCCTTTTCAATCTTGTAATGGAGGTACTCTTGATGTTCTTGTCATTGATGATAAGTTCTTGGTTCCTATAAATCAGTCATCTGCTCCTCTCACATATGAAGTTCGACATGAGTCCCTCCAATCAGAAGCTCCTATCCTACCCACAACACCCTTGAGTGTTGCACGCTTGCCATCAGGATCAGAGGTTACTCTCCTTCCACAAAAAGTTCCTATAGATGTGCTTGAAACTATAGGAGTTGCCCCTGGTGAGGATCCAGAAATTTCTCCTATAATTCTAAAAGGACGTGATGAGATTTTATCTCCTACCCAAAGAACCTCAGGTAGATCAAATAGGCCTCCTATCTGGCAAAAGGACCTCATTACTGATCCAAAGTCCAAATCTGCACTTTTCTGTTTATATCCTATTGCTAATAGTGATGCTTATAGTAGTTTGTCCAATTCATACAAAAGTTATGTAGCTCAGATGTCTGCAGAAAAAGAACCAACTTCTTATAATCAGGCAATCCAGGATGTAAGATGGATAAAAGTATGCAAGATGAGACACAGGCCTTGGAGGACAATGGGACTTGGAAGATTGTTTCCTTACCAAGTGGGAAGAAATCCATTGGGTGTAAATTGGTGTTCAAAGTTAAATACAAACCTGATGGACAAATAGAAAGGTTTAAGGCCAGGTTAGTGGCCAAAGGGTACAGTCAGAGGGAAGGTCTTGATTATCAAGAAACATTTTCACCTGTTGTGAAAATGGTAACAGTGAGGACTGTGATTTCTTTGGCTGCTACTAATGGCTGATCCATTCAACAAATGGATTGTTACAATGCCTTCTTGCCAGGTGATTTACAAGAAGAGGTGTATATGTAATTAGCACAAGGTTTTAAAGAGAATGGGACAAAGGATGTCAAGTCAATGAAATGTAAAGCTTACATTTGCTCTTCTCACAGCAGGATTCCAATACAGTCACCTAAACTATTCCTTATTAACAATGAAATCATCAGATGGCATAGTCATTGTTCTGATTTATGGTGATGATGACTTATTGATTATAGAAAGTAGTAGGACATTGATAGATGATGCTAAGAAGAATCTAAAAGACAACTTCAAGATCAAGGATCTATGTGATCTTAGGTATTTCCTTGGTATTGAGTTTGCTAGGCAGACAAGTGGTATCCTCATGCACCAGAGGAAATATGTCATGGATCTTATATTAGATTTAGCTTTGAATGGATCTAAGCCTATTGCCACACCTATTGAACTGAACCAAAAGCTGACAACTTGTGAGTTTGACACTCATATTGGAGATAGTCAGGATCCTATTTTAGTAGATCCAAGATTGTATCAAAGACTTGTGAGCAGGTTGTTGTACCTCACCATTACTAGGCCAGTTATTACCTTTGATGTCCAAAGCTTCAGTCAATTTGTGCATGCTTCTAAACAGTCTCACTTAGAAGCTGCACTTAGGGTGGTCAAATACATCAAGCAATCTCCTAGCATTAGAGTTTTGATGTCCTCTTCTGGTTCCAACACTCTTCAAGGAATTTTTTATGTTGATTGGGGATCCTATTTTAACACAAGGAAATCCATTATTGGTTACATGGCTAAGTTTGGTGATTCCCCGATCTCATGGAAATCCAAAAAGCAACCTACCATTTTCAGAAGCTGAGTATAGACGCCTGACCTCAGTTGTTGCTGAAGTTGTTTAGTTGATTTGCCTATTCAAGGAACTGGATGTTAATTTACAATTGCCAATACCTCTATATTGTGACAACAAAGCTTCTCTACAGATTGTTGTTAATTCAGTCTTTTATATAAGGACTAAACACATAGATATAGACTGTCATTTCATCAGGGGGAAAATCCAATCTGATTTGGTGCATACAAGATACATATCTACCACAGAGATATCCTCACTAAGAGTCTGGGACGATTTCAACATTCTCATCTAATTTCTAAGCTAGGGATGAAGAATATCTTCATACCATCTAGCTTGAAGGGGGTATTGAGAATATAAGAATTGATACAGTCTAAGATGATTTATAAGTTGGTTAAAGTTAGTAAGAGTTGGTACAGGATATGTTCACATTTATAGTTAGCAGGCAGTTAGTTAGTTAGTTAGTTAGTTAGTTAGAGGTTTGGTTAACGTAACAAAGGTGATTAAATTAACTATGGTTAGCTGAGGTGGTTACTAGTTAGGACTACTATATAGTCATTTGTACATCATATCAAGATTGAAGAAGCTATTTGTAAATCATTTTCTTTCAATACAATCTGAAAATTCTCTTGACAATGTTTTCAATTCATCTTTATTCTGGTAGCTTAGAACTCGAATTGGAAATTTGTTCTTAGTTTTAACGAGGAGAGAGTAGTTTGCTGCTTGATTGGCATGTCAAAAATTATGGTGGATCACTCCATCCTCTTCAGAAGCAACCTGCAAGAGTCAATCACATGAGCATAAATAGGTTGAGCATAGCATTCCTTTTTCTTTCTTTTTTTCATTTTATGGGAGGAAAGGAGTTAAGATCCTTGTTGACAACATGAATTGGTACGCAAGATGATCTCTTTCATAGATGGAAATTGATGAATTAAGGAAGCAATAGCAATGAGATTCAAACTATGGGTAATGGCTACTTGCGGACCATGAAGAAGGGCCTCTGGTTCAGCCATTACATGATTCTGAGCATTGATATTTTTACAATAACATGATCGCCAGTTACCCTTGTGATCTCTAACACCCCCAATTACTCCTCATAGTTGTTCTTGGAGTATGAGTCATCCGTGTTTAGTTTAATTTTTTTGGCGGGAGGGGGAAACCATTTGATGTGAATCAGTTTTGTGGAGTTAGAGTTGGTCGAGTAGTTTGAATAGAGGACATATTCGCTGGGTTTGTTCGACATATACATATACTATAATTTTAATATATATTTTAAAACTTCATATATTTGTTTAATTCATTATCAGTTTTTATTGGAGGTCAATTTAGTTGTTCTTTTATATTCGGATTTCAAGATATAATAAAAAACGTTTATATTTCTTCGAATTGGAGATGCTATAATATTATCTGTAATTTTGAAATTTAACAAAATATTAATTTTTAGATTTTATACTGACTTTTATGTTTAATTACTAAAATTTGGTTAAGTTTGAACAAGTACATTGTTGAAAATTTATTGATAGACTAGCAAGATAACTATTACGTGTTTAATAGTAGATATGTTTGTCAATTTATCAATTACTACTAAAAATATAGTATTAATTAATCAACCAATATAGTTATTTTGATTTGGTTTGATAAGTAACAAATCAAACCACCCCGTGTAAACCCTATTAATGACCAACAATGGATTTTAAGTTTTTTCTAAAGAAAGTCAATAAATCAGTGTTTGACTAAAAAATTATGCATAAATAATCAACAGTACTCCAAAGATAAAGTAATAATCAATCCATATCCTACAGTCTTGTATCAACAGTCAATACATAGTTGGCTCTGAAATGTCTTTATATTTGAAGAAACATTCAGGCAGTTAAATGAAATTACATGATAAATAAATAACCAATAATGGTTGAGTCAATAATAGATTGGCAAAATCTCAAGGTTGGATCTGTCATGCCTTAAGAATAAAGTATAAACCTCTTATTCAGAAACTAAAACAAAAAAAAAACTTTGAAATTTAGATGAAACAGAATAAGTGATACTTCCTGGTATGCTCTAACTGAAGTATTATGCCATTTGAGCTAACCAGAAACTCCACAAATGTTTCAGCATTGTTAGAAATAATTAGCAACTCAGTATTTATCTCACACTTGGTAACATAAAGGAAAGCATCACTATTTAGGCTGCAATCAAAAGATGGCTTTGTCTAGCTAGTGATCAAAGCGCAAACAAACTACAATGCACACTCTGGTTTTATTTTGATGGCGGGACATTAGTTATGAGACTTATGAGCCAGATTACAATAGATCCTACGATCCAACAGACGGCACAAAAGACTAAGACACCAGCCAAAATGGTGGCTAATGGTGGGCTTGATGCATCCTTGCTTTTCTCTGGTCCTCCTGAAGGATTGGTGCTTGATTTTGATATAGGTAGTAGTCTCTGCCTTAGATGTACACTCAAAACATTGTTGAATCTGAAAAACAAAACAGAAAACAAAGTAGTTACAACTATCTCTGATAACATCCCATCAAAGTATAACGAAAAAGATATCATAAACCACCAAAGTTATACAAAGGAGACATAAGTAATCATCTGACTAACACAACACCTCGACCTTAAAAAGTCTGTATTTTATTATTTTAGAGGGCTCCTTATATACAACAAAGTCAGGCTACATTAATTGTGTCCAAATTTGGATAACATATACTGAAAAAGGGGTCTTCTATTTCCAAACATCTGATCCAATAATAAGAACTGGAGCTGACTGTTCTCCAAACTCTAGTCTTGGGTAGTGAAAACAACTATAGACCTTTTAAGGTGTGACAACGTAATGTAAGATTGCTAATGCCTGTAGGACATGAAAGACAAATTCATTAACAATAATATGAAGATTGAAAATTGAAAATACTTCACCCCATAAACTAAGCTTGTCTAGATGTCATACAATATTATTTTTTTGTTTTTGTTGCCCACCCGGTGTCTGGAGCCCACATTAGAGCTCCGACTAAATTTGAATCGCGCACTACAGGGCCCAATCGGGGTGACGCTCCCAACAGAATTTTCTCCATACTCAGGGCTCGAACTCCAGACCTCTGGTTAAGAGTGAAACACGTCCACCAAAGCACCATAACTCATGTTGGTGTCGTACAATATTATTAATTCAATTACCTTTAATAGTTTCTCTTTTGTTCTGTGCAAGTGTGGTTTTACATCAAATAATCAAACCGTGAAGGAGGGGAAACATCTTTCAGATCTATTTAGCAGATTTATGAAATCCTGGTACATTATTAAGCATAACAATAAACTGCAGGGTTCGACCAACAAGGATTGTGGTAGAGTGATAAGTACTCATTCATCCTTAATTAGAAGTCTTGGGTTTGGGTTTGAGTCCCCTGGTACGGAGTCACTTTGTATCGCCAATGTGGGCATGTTCAATCACATTCTCGTCCTCCCTCCCCCCTCTGAACTGATACCACACTCACTCAATTACTTGGTATCTAATTAGCTGAAGAAGCATTGTATGTCACAAATAAATTCTACGGAAACACGATTTATTCAGAATTCAAACCCCTGTTTTGTCAAAAATGAAGAAAGAGGAAAATGAGAGCAAAAAACTCAATTTTGGATGCAACGATTGCTACAGCCTTTAAGAAATTACAACAAATTATAGACTTAGACAAGTAAACAGGAAGAAGATAAAATTAAGTAGATGAGAGCTTAAAATTGAAGCTTTTGTACCTGAACTTGAACTGGGTAGGAAAGGCATCGCGTGTAGAAGTAATGAAGGAAGTTTGAGGTCTGTGAAGGGGACGATGAAACCCTACAATACTTTGGAACGGACAATGGAGAGACACCATTTTTGCGTAGCAGGACGTTTGTTTGTCTCTACTCTCAAAGTCCTAGTTGATATTGTGAACTATGAATCTGAAATTGTGAATGCAAATAAACGATTGTGACATGTTCAAATAGGGGTGTGCCCATAAATATAAAAAATCTACAAATTGAACTCAATCGAACTAATTTTATTATCCAATTTTGATTCTTTCATGTTTCAGTTCGATTTGGCTTCGGTTCTTTGGTATTTCGGTTTAGTTTAGATTTTTTTTTCTTCACAAATTCAATATTTTGGTTCGATATACGGGTCACGATTAGAAGTGTTCACGATTTTTATAACAACTTATCAAAATCAAACCAAACTGATTTTATTTGGGTTTGGTTTGATTTTGATTTTGTTGAAAAATGAAGAAATAACCGAATTATCTGTTATTGTGATTTATAGGTCTTGTGTTACGTCTAGGGATAGCCCCAGGGAGTGACATTTTTAATATGATTTTAGAAATTTCAAATTATTTGTTAATAGTACTTTTACATAATTTTTAAATAATATACGCTACTTCCTCTGTCTCAATTTATGTTGCACTGTTAAAATTTCGAGAGTTAAACAAAAAATTAGGAGTCAGTGAGCTAAGTTTTGTCTCTAAGGAAAGAGTTATAGAGCATCTAACAAGTACAAACACAATGAGGTAGTGTCAAGCCTTATTTATGGGGAATAATGTATTGTTGTTCGAAAGCCCCTGAGCGAAGTTTTGCCTCTAAGACAAGAGTTATACATATTCTCATAAATCAAGATACAATGAGGTAGTGTCAAGTCTTGTCTATGGGGAATATATATGTATATATTTATGTTCAATTTAAAATAATAAATATTAAAAAGTTTATTTTGAACCTTGATACTTGAATCTTGGAGTAAATATGATTTAAAAGAAGTACAAAATGAATGAAAGAATAATATTTAGCTTCTTATATTTAACAAGAACATAAATAATGATATAATATAAAGCGTCCTTCAATTTGTTATTATCCTGGATAACATTTGGAATGATGAGATTATTTATAAAATTTCGAGAGCTAATTCAAAATTACCTACTCGATTGACAAGCATAACTTTAATAGCTTCTTTATCTATTTGAAGTTTTGTAAAGTAACAAGTAATTTATGATAAGTATGGTATCTGGTATTAATTAATGTATCTACTAAGGGTTATTTATGTAATTGTATATGTATAAACTCTTGTATAAATACCTAAATATATGATCAATGAAGGTTATCTTGAACCTTGATACTTGAATCTTGGAGTAAATATGATTTAAAAGAAGTACAAAATGAAAGAAAGAATAATATTTAGCTTCATATATTTAACAAGAACTTAAATAATGATATAATATAAAACATCCTTCAATTTGTTATTGTCCAGGATAACATTTGGAATGATGAGATTATTTATAAAATTTCGAGAGCTAATTCAAAATCACCTACTCGATTGACAAGCATAACTTTAATAGCTTCTTTATCTATTTGAAGTTTTGTAAAGTAACGAGTAATTTATAGATCTCGATGACAATTTTGTTAAATTAAATATCATTAAATAAAGGAAAAAAGATCAAAATTATCTCTCAGTTTTTATTTATTAGTTGACTTTATCATTACCGCTAAAATGAAGTTATTCTTACCCCTACCGTCTACAAACTTAATAAATATACCCTTTAATTTGACGATTTTCCCAAATCGACCAAAATTATCCAATTGAAATTGAAATTACCCGATTCCTTCTTTAGCCCAAACCCAACCACTAAACTAAACAGAACCCAAACCAAATTAACTCATTTCCAATGTTCTTTATCTCAGTGTTCTCCCCCTTCTTTTCAGTGTTCTTGGTTAAGAACCGTGAGAACTCTCACATCCTTTATCATAGTCTACACATAAATTCTACACTATCTAACAAAATCAATCAAAAAGACCTGAAATTCATCTCCGAATTGTTGGTTTAAGGTTGCCTTAATGGCTTCAGTAAATGCCTTGTGGCCCCCACATCAGTAGCACTCATCAAAATTAGCACCTTTTTTGGACATTCTGATTCAACACCATTAATGGATACAACTCCTTCATTCTTGGGAACATCTCCATCTTCTCTCAACCCATTGCTATCCTCACAATTAACACCAACAAAGACAGACACAAGTGAAATTCTCTCACGATGTAGCATAATTTCTCTATAGAATTGAAGAATAACTCTTTTAATTGCTCGAAATATCACCATTTCTACTACTATTCAAACTAAATAAGGGTTGTAATGACTTTTTCTTATGATTCAAACACAAAAAAGCCCAACTTGAGTGTACATATACAATATATTACTCTAGTTTATTTGGGTTATCAAACGCAAAAGACCCCAACTTTGATACAAAATCAAAGGGGTTGGCAGATTCTTGAGTCATAGAGGAAGGCTGTATCATTTTTAAAATTTGGGAGATGATAATATGCTGAAAATCAGTGTGCAATCTGAAAATGTGATAAAATTGGGAATTATTTCTGTCTTCTTTGGTAATTATAGGTCAAGAATTTTGATTGGATAGGCATATTTCTTTGGGTTAATTTAGTTAGATGGGTCGGGTTTGGGTTATATTAGGGAGATTGGGTTTTTTTATATAAAAATTGGGTAATTTTAATTGATTTGGGGGGAGGGGTACAAATGATAAGTTTGCAGACGGTAGGGGTAAAAATAACTTCATTTTAACGGTTAGGGTAAAGTCAACTAATAAATGAAAGTTAATGGGTAATTTTGACCCTTTTCCCTTAAAGAGGATAAAAAAAATGTCCTTAAACTGTGTAAAATGGATAAAAATGTCATCGTTTTATAGTTTGGTCTAAAAATGCATATACCATCAATATTTTTGTCAAAAATTGTCCTTATTATTATTTAATGGGTCAAAAAAGCCCTTTTCAAATAAATGTATTGTTTGTTTTTTTTTTCTTATATATTTTTCTAATAATTTTTTTTATTAGCAAATGTTTATCCTACTACAATTCAAAAGGAATTTAAACTAAAAATTAATGATGGGTTTACTATGATCTTATATATATGACATATATTATCCGTTAAAAGGATACATATAGTTATTCTATTTTAATTGATAAAATGAGATTAAAAAAAAATAAAATTTCCTACGTTTCTCTTAGTTAAAGTAATCTTAAAAGACAGAAAACAAGTATATGGTTCTTTAAAAGTAATATTTTTTATCAAGAACCACGAGTGTTAAAAAATAAAATAAAAAAATTATTTGGGAAAAAAGCATTATTGACCCATTTAATAACAATATGGATATTTTTGAATCAAGCTATTAACGGCAAAAATATTTTTAGATAAAGTATTAATAATAAAGACATTTTTAGATCAAATTATAAATAAAATATATTTTTATTCATTTCACATCACTTAAGAGCACTTTTGACTATTTTTGTTAAATAAATAAAAAATATTTTGTAAAGTTTTTTATGGAGGGGACAAAATATAATTCGACTTCTCCAACGAACACCAATGTCCTCATAGACAAGGTTTTAATTTTTGGTTTATTATGTTGAACTTTTTATATGTTCATAAAATTAAAAAAGGGAAATAGACAAATATACCCTTGAACTATCGTAGATGATATGCAAATACTTTCGTTATATTTTTGGGACATTGATGTTCTTGCCGTCCAAAAACTAGAGCATATATACCATTTATGCTAACAAACATACACGTGTCATAATCTTATCTACCGATCCGATATTTATTGAATATCGAATCGATGAATAAGATTGTACCATATTTCCTGTTTAGTCTTCTATTAGAGTGAAGGGCATATATACTCTAATTTTTGGACAGAACAACACCAATGTCTTAAAAGAAGGAGGCTCTATAAGAGTTTAGTACTAGCCCAAGGATAAGGGTTTTTGTAGGATTGCTTTTTCTCAAAGGGTATGTTTGTGCTTCTTCTCTCTATACCTATTCTTTATCAATCCTCTATATTTTTGTGATGATTTTAGTTAACTCTACTGTAATGATGCATCTCCCTCATTTGTCGTATACCAATTTGCGTCTACAAATTACTGAAAAATTGTGTTTGCAGATGTTTACACTGCAGCACACTGCATTTCTTTTCCAGGTGCCACGGAACAGGGTTTCACCTCAATGGCTGACATATCTAAGCTCTCCCATTCGTTCCCCTTTTCATTTTCTACCTAATCAAAGCTCATCCCAAAGGGCAAAAACCACAGATTTCCTAACCTTATTTGAAGAAGAAGACAACAACGATGCTGATGGGGTTGGCGATTTTCAAGGTAGAGAAGATAATGAGAAGAATTATGACAAAGATCCTGAACTTGCTGATATTCTTGGGACCTGTCTTGATGATCCCGATAAGGCTAAGTCAAGGGTCAGTTTTTTGTTATGATCAATTGATTTAGAATTAGAACTGTTTTCTTATCATATTTACTTTGTTATTAGTTGGAGGAGAGATTGAGAAAGAAAAGGAATAAAATTGTACATACAAAGACAGGCTCACCAACACCCATGACAGTGGAATTCAACAAGTAAGAATATTACTGCACTCCATCTTTTTCATATATCAAATAGAATCCGCAATGTTTTTTTCATTCCAGCAAGTTGGTGAGACATGTATGCTGATGCATATTGTCTAGCATACATTCACTCTGAATGTTGATACAAATTTGTAATTTAAAATTTTAACTATACCATTAAACACACATGAATAATTGCTGAGAACATATTTCATCATTTTGTAGTTTGCAATATACATAACAAGAAATAGTTCACATTACAAAAAAGTGCCAAAATACACTAACCTTTGCCTTTTTGTGTTTGGTCGAGTTTAATTGTTCTATTTCTTATTATTACATGAAACAAATCACCTCTACCTTCTGAATGTATGAGATTGGTTCATAAATTATCGAATTGAGGAGCACTTGGTGCATCTTGTGTCCTATTATTAAATTGTAATATTTCCATTTGTAAGAGACACCATGTGATGGTGTTCTATTTGTGTCATATGTGTCGTTAAGAACTAGTAAGCAGCCATAGATTTGATATTAGCACTTCATAGGTTGTGCGTGACATTCTTTGGAACTGCAGTCAGTTCCATTCCAATTAAATTTCAGGGAAGGATTTCTAATTCAACAATAGATGGCTATAGGCTAGAAACACCCCTTTGCTGATATTTGAAATTTTGTTTGGCAAGTATAGGAAATGCCTGTTTGAGAGAGAAATCAAAAGTCTTATTTTCTTTTTATTCTACTCCTTTTCTTATCGATGTATATGCTTAATTATAATTATATTTAGAAGGGTAGAGTATTGAACCTTTTCTCGACTCAAAAGCTTGATCCTTTCTTTCGTGGTGAATATGCTGGTAATGACTTACCCCGCAACAAGGACATATTCTTCTTTTGGATCCCCCCCCCCCCCCCCCAAGCAACTGTGTCAGCAATTGAACAGAAAGTGTTAGTCCTAGCAATTTACTGTTCTAATACTATGTCTTTATTCCTAAATCTCATTAGAGTTACTTTTGCCCACAATCCAGACGGAAGGATAATTATCTGACAAGTATTCTGCACGGCATAGAAAGACTGAAGGAGTGTCTTGCTTATTTGACTTTTGCTGGCAGATCCTTTTAGGAGTGAAATTCATAACAAGTTCTGTTTACTTCTGATTCAGATTTGATTATTCGAACACTTACATATGGTTTGAGTTCTACAATGCCCCACTGGAGAAGGACATTTCCTTGATTTGTGACGTAAGTAATTTATTCTTCATAATTCTGGACACATTTGCGTATGGATTTTGACTTAGATTTCATCAACTTTGTTGCAGACAATTCGGTCTTGGCACATTGTTGGACGTCTTGGTGGATGTAATTCGATGAATATGCAAGTAGAGTTTCTCAAATTATCTACTACTTATGTTCTTTTAGATGGCGGTAACAAAAAGACATAACCAATCATTCTAACATGACAGTATGCTTAGTCGACAAATTTCAAAGAGTAGCTTTCAGGACACTTGAGTGTATTATATGTAGGCTCAACCAAGCTTCTTCCTTGCAGTTGTCCCAATCTCCTTTGGACAAAAGACCAAATTATGATACTGTTCAGGGGGCAAATGTAACACCTACTACATTCTATAACATTGGAGATGTTGAGATTCAAGATAACTTGGCTCGCATATGGTAAAGGCTGAATCTGTTATCCTTAGATCTGAAATGATGCTTGATACTTATAATCTGACCTTTTCTCACGATAGGGTTGACATTGGGACAAGTGAGCCTTTACTGTTGGATGTATTGATTAATGCTTTGTCACAGATAAGCTCCGAGTAAGCTTTAGTTCCTTCTTCATTTTGAAGTAGAATCTCTTTCTCCCAACATCAAGCTATTTTTAGACTCATGATGAATATGCCTGGAACGTTAATCCTAACCATTGCAGACCATTTTTGCCAATCACTACCTTCTTTTTTTTATTTCAATTTATCATATATACTAAGGTTGTTTATGTTGTATCCTTGCCATTTCTTTTTCGCATGTTTCTAATAGTTTGCGGCTACAAGACTCACCCTGAAAATATCTTCTGTACAGTTATGTAGGTATCAAACAAGTAGTATTTGGCGGATCTGAATTTGAGAACTGGAAGGAGAACTTGACATCGGAGGATGCCGTTTACAGTGTTCACAAGATATAGATGATTTATTGATTCTGAAAGCTTCTGGTTAGAAGATGAAACACAGTCATAGGAGGTAAAGGGCTTTAAGAAGTGGCATTTGGCAACACAAAAGCAACTAGAGAGCAGGTTTTACCACTCGGGCTTTCAAGCTGCTAATACTAGTGCATGCTAGTATCAGTGTATGGGACAAAAACAGTATTAATAGAAAGCTGCAAGTTGTCCATACCATAGAAATGTATGTTTGTTTGTTTGTTTACCATCTTTGCTTCCAGATGGAAAGAAAATTGTGTAGAGTGAGGAAGAAGAGCGTAATTCGGATTCCATACAAGGTAATGAGTTATTCTAAGTGGTATGAGACAACCACTTGGCAAAAGGGTTTCATTTCTAGGGTGAGTTGTGCCCTGCATCCATGAAATCTCCTGTCACCATTTTTTTTTTAAATCAGCTTTATCATATGAGGCAGCAATTAAGGATCTTAATTTCCCAGTAGCCATGTATTGGTCAACTCTGAGATTCAAGTCTAAACAAGTTGATGATTCAAGTTTCTTTCACCCCATCCAGGAGAATTATCTTCTCTTAACACATTCTACTTTGACAACATATTTGCACACTACGTATCTGTTTGTCAATCAAGGTCAACTCAAAAGAGTAGGATCAAATATATATATATATATATATATATATATGTATTTATTAATAAATCATGATTAAAAATTTACTTTGATCAATGCTCTTTTGGCATTTTCTATCCCATCAATAAAAGGGGGGGGGGGGGGGTGGTAAAATTTGCTCTCCTTCCCCCTTTTTGTATTGCTCCAAAGTCCAAACCTTCACCTAGGTAGGGGGCAGAAATGCATAAATTTGTTCCTTTGTTTTCAGACTTAAATACTCCATTAATTGTATGATTATGTTATTTAGTTTTAATTAAACACGTGATATTTATTTATTTATTATAAGTCTACATAAAACTTTTTCTCAACCCAAAAGGACCTAACCCTTTCATGACCCAACATAAAACCAAGGTAAATCACATAACTATGAGTTTTTAAAACCAAAATCAGTTAAACTATCTTCTCTAAAACAAAAAATATAAATGCCGGAAAATTGAACTGGGTAAATCTTTTTTACTATTTTTTTTTTATCTAATAATACAAATAAGATCAACCCTACCCTATCCAATTCAAACCTAAATTTGATGAGTAATATTTTTTTACTCTTTTATTTTTAATTAATTTTTAGTTGAATAAATACAACCGGATCAAACCAAAATTTATGTACAAAAAAAACTAAAGTACTCTTGTACTTGCTTTAAACGTTTTGCTATATAAGAAACATATCTTATGCTATAGCGACTAAATTTGTCAATAAAAATATAAAATCGTATGGTTCCCTTTCTTAAAAGGATAAAGGTATGTTTTTATTCTTTTCAACTAGAAACTCCAAAATATTATGTGATGGAGCTATTCCAGCCCAAATTCCCTTACTAGATTATTATCTACTTCAATGTAATCAGTTTGATGATTTACAATAAGAAATACAGATGTGGTCATATATAATAGAGGTCAAAATGAGATAAAAGTAGGTTGATTGGTGAATATGTTTGACATCAAGAAGTAGTACTAATAAATACAAAATAAGCAAATGTTGGTTAGAGAAGGAAATTTGAGTAGCTTGACTATTGAAACTTGGTGCTTTTGCAGAAACTCTACATGCACAAGATGAAGATGAAGATAGTTTCACTGTTAAACACCTAGATTGGCTACCAATAACTGGAAAGCTTAAATTACTCCAATCTAACTGTTATGATTCATCTAAAGGGCTAAAACTAAATGCGTATCAGTTTTCCAGTTTCGTACTACAGAAGAAACGACACAAACAGTAAAATATCTTGGAACATCTGAAGCATTTCAGATGTGGTATCTATTACTACTGATGTTGCTGCTAATACTGTAAGGTGTAAAGCATCCACAAAGATGGGCCTTTTTTTCCTTTTCACTATTTCTCTTCCCAATACGAATCAACTTCTTCAATGCAATACTTGTGTAAAATCTGCTTCTGACAATGCTTTTCTTTTCATCCCCCGGTTTCAGTAACATGCACTCAAGTTTTTGAACCTCCAATTGTACATGTCCAATCTTCTCGGACCCCTTTCTTGCCTCTTCTGAAACTCTCTTTCCCCTGATATTCAACAACTCTTTCGAATATGTTGAAGTGCTTCCTGTGAAATGTGTGCTTTCTTCTGTATTCTTCATCAAATGGCCATTCAAATTCACCAGCTGCACAATTGTTAATTCAACTTCTTGTAACTGTTCTTTTGCTGCTACAAAATCAACATTTTTGTCTTTCCTAGCCTTTCTTTTCTTATCCAATTTCCTTCTTATGTTATCAACAGTCATTTGAAGACTAATCAATTTCTCTGCATCAGAGGAAAGCCGGTCCAGAATCTGCTTATTTGTTTCAACACTTGCATCAAAGGAGTTCATTAACTTATCAACACCAAACTCCTTCTCCACCTCTGATTCTGTTGGTGGATGATTTGCCCGTTCCTTCATAATTTTACTGGGACTACCTTCCTCTATGGTTTCCCATAGCTCAAGCATCTGATCATCTGCTCCGTCAACATCAGAAGAACCTCTTGTTCTAATTCTTTGTAGTGAGCCATCAGAAACATGATCAAGTGGTATATCTTTCATCAGTATCCTCTTTTGGACGTCAAAGGATTTAGGCTTGGTTTTTCGCCTGTTATGACCTTCACCATACTCATTCCTTGGACTCCTCCTTTCTATATGCTCATCTTTTTCTAGATCAAAGCTATGCCGAGATTCTAATTCCTCAACTTCACTTTCAGCACTATCTCGACGTATCTTGTTGTATGAAGATACCTGTAAAATAGGCTTGCTCCTCTCTTTCACTACTTTGGCAACTGCTTTAATCCTATCTCTGAGCTCCTGCAGATCTTGAATGTCTTTTGTCATGACAGATTGATTTTCTATCAGATTTACAAATCCACTTTCATCTGGATGAACCTCAACATCAACACACTGCAAATATATGCAAGAAGAAGAAATTTCAACACAAAATTGCAGCTGATCCCAAGTTCTCCACTTTTATGTCTAGGTAAAAACACAGCTGGGAATGACCTTCATATTCTTTTGCTTTAATTTTAAACTCAAGTCCATACAATATTATACTTACAAGTAAATTAGGAAATATCAAACCAGTGTAAAATTAATACTTTTGAACTAGATATCCTTTCACAATCTAGATGCAGGTCATGAGACCAAAGCAAGAAACAAGTCAGTCTAGTCCTAAGAAATGCCAGACACTGGAAATTGTTCTGAGAGAATGAATCCTCAAGAGGAAGAACTTCAAAGAAAATCCTGAATAACAATAGTATTTAAAGTAATAGCAAACATATGCCATGTTAATTCCGATCAAAACACTGATTGACGTTCTAAAGCTAAGGTCATGTAAAAATGCAAAAGGCTTGAGTAACATTCAGGCCCAATTTTCAGTAAGCAGGAAAATACAGAGACATGTATATCACTTATTATAAGAAAGTACATTACCTTTCGTTCCTGAGAGCCAGCTACCTCAAGGCTCGTCTGGAGGAGCACATTATGCTCAAGCGATACCACATCATTCCTTAAAGAGGCTATTACAGGAGCATATGCATGTAACTGTGACTTCTGTTCTCCAATTTCACTCTCCATTAAATTGATTAACATTTTCATATGTTCAATCTCCAAACTTTTGGAAGCATTTTCATTCTCGAGTCTCCCGTAAATCTCGGTTAACTCATCCATCTTGTTTTCCATTAATGCTTCTCGTGTGGAGGAAATCTGCAAATCGAAATAAAATGTTGCTGCCTCTGCCTCCCATAGTCCAAATTCATAGTCTTTCTCTTGGAGCTCTGAACTTAGGCAGTATTCTCTGATTCGCTGCTCTGCAATTTCTTCATGCAATTTTCCTAATTCAGCCACCAAATTCGTGTTCGCTTCTTGAAGAGATTCAATTTCCTTGTTCTGAGTGGTATTATCTCTCAACATTTCAAATATCTTCTTTTCTAGATCTTCATTCAACTTCGAGGATTCTAGACAGTCAGTCTTTAGTACATCCAGAGCCCTATGCAATTCTGAGTTCAATTTTTCAGATACTTTAAAGCTCTGTTCTGCTTCAAAAAGCTGAATTTCCTGCTTACCCTGAAGTTCCTTTCCAGTTGACATTTCCAACTTGCAATGATCATTAGATTCCCTCACCCCATGGAGCTCTTCTTGTAACCTTTCAACTGATTTCTTCAGGAGTAAGTTTTCAGTTTCCTTCATCTCCAGCTTCCCATTCAATACATCCATCTCCTTCTCAAAGTCAAGCGTAACACCATGAAGTTTGCGCATATCTTCAAAAATTGACTTTAGCTCAGCAGTTCTTTCACTACCATAACTCTTCAAAATGGTAGAGAAATTACCCAGCGCCAGTGTCTCAAGTAGAAAAACATCATTTTGCTGCTCCACTATCCATTTCTCCTCCTTGATCTCTGAGATTTTTGTCAACAATGTCTCGTTCTGATGAAGTACTTGAGAGTATTTCTTTTGTAATTCAAAGTAAGCTTTCTGCAACTCACCATGCTTGAGGCAGACAGTCCGAACCTCCACCTCAAGTATGGCATTTAGCTGAGTACTGTTGCTCATTTCTGACTGTAATTTCTTGTTCATTTCTAGTAGGCAATGGTTGTGTTTCTGCACTGTAACCAGCTTCTCTGCCACGATATTAAGCTCCTCCTCTATAGATTTCTTCATTGACTCCAATTCCAGGCCCTCTGATTTCAGCTGAGCAAGCATAGTTAGAAAAGCTGAGTTTTCAATCAACAACTGTTGCTTATCATACTCGAACATTCTGAGTGCACGTTTCAGATCCTCAACACTGCGCAATATACAATGCAGGAAAGTTTGTTCATTTTCCACCTTTCCTTCAGACACAAAGTCAGAATCATTTTCAAGGGCCTTGAAAACTTGATATATCCCCATTCTCAACCTTTCAATCTCATGTACCAAAAGGTCTGCTTCAACCTGCTGTTTCAGGTTGTGATTTTCTAACTCTATAATCAGTTTGTCAGACAATTTTGATGTCTCAATATGTTTCTGACATTCAATCAACAGAGAAAAATTATTTTCTTCCATATCTTGCATAAATTTTTGCAGGATGAAAATTTCAAACTGGAATTTTAAAACTTTGTCGAGTTCTTCTTCAAATTCTTTCTTCCTCCACTTACTCTCTTCCTGTAGCTGATGGATATGGTTTTCCATATAAATTAATCGGGTTTCACTCTGACGCATAAAGTTGATCTTTTCTTGTTTCTCCATTTCAACAGAAACTCTAAGTTCTTCAAGTTGTAGCTGTTCTGCTTGTTTATCCTTCTCTAGGCAAGCATACTTCTCTTCCGATTCCTTAACTCTTGTCTTCAGCAATTGACATATCTCTTCAAAACTATTTGCTTTTTCAGTTAGACCTTCAAGTTCAACTTTTGCACCCAAAAGAGAGTTCTCGAGCATAGCATTTTTCTCCAGGAGTTTCTGCATTTTCTCAGTTATAATTTGCAACTGAGAGAGTAAAGCGGCTTTCTCAGCAACAAGAATGGATTTTTCTCCATTGAGAATTTGACAAGACTCTTGCAATGCTTTCACCTTTTCCTGCGATCCCTGAAACTCAGCAGTTACACCTGAGAGGGAACTCTCCAGAACAGCCTTCTTCTTCAAAAGTTCATGAACGTCCTCCAACTTCTTGTGGAGGACTTCTTTCTCGCATTTGGTGTTCTCACAGATTATCCTGAGGTTAGAGTTCTCTTCCTGCAAGCTCTTTATTGAAGAGTCCACACATTCAGGGCTTATACCTGCCGCCTTCACTTTCTCTAATAAAGCCTGGTAGCTCCTGTTCAGGTCCTTGATTTCCTCTTTCAAACATGCAATATCTTGTTGAAGGTTGCTACTTAGTCCAACTTGTTGTGCAACCTCCACTTCAAGTTTCTCCTCCATCTTCCTCAAGCTAAGGATTTCATTCTCCAGCTTCTCGATCGAATTGCTTGAGGAAAATTTCAGTTCATTCAGGCTATGGTTTTCATCCGTCACTCGCTGAAGTTCACCTTTCAAACTACTTTTGCATGCTTCCACTTCCTTCAACAGCTCAAGACTATTTCTGAGCTCCATGGCCAGAGCTCTCTGCTCTTCTTGCGATTGACAGTGCAAGTGTTGCAGAGCCTGAAGAGTTGCTTCAACTTGTGCATGGCTTAAGTGCTCATTTTGCAAATCAGTTTGAAGTTTCTCTAATTCCCTCTGCTTCTCATAGAGTTCTTGATCTTTCATTGCAATCTTCTTTGCCAAATTATCTATCTCTAGGTACAATGAATGCTTTGATATCTCCAGCACAACACACTTGTCTTCAGTGTCTTTAAGATTTGCAGCTCCTATTGAAATCTCACCATTCAGGCACTTTATATCCTCTTGGGAACAAGCTAGCTCATTCTCAAGGTTTGATATTCTGTCCAGACAATGTTTATAGTCACCAGCAGCAGCTTCTTTCTCTTCAATTAGTTCCATCAGAACAATTTTCAGTTTGTTGATCTCAGCTTCAGCTTTATCAGTTATCTCCATAAGCATTCTGGATTCTTCCTGAGCCACCAAGAGTTTTTCCTCAAGGTCAGATATGTTTACCATTCTTAGCTTATACTCATGAAGGACAACATACTTTTCAGACTCTAAATTAGAGATGTCATTCCTAAGATTCTGAGCTTCGGTTTCTGCCTTAATTGCTCTCTTTTTTAGTTCTTTTGTGTCTTCAAGTGATTGAGAAGCTGTAACTTCCAGATTAGATATCCTTTCCAGACACTTGTTGTGTTTTTTCAAATCAGCATCTCGTTCAGCCTCTAATTTGATAAGGGATTCCTTCATCTTCTGAATTTCATTTTCAGCTCTGCTAGTTTGTTCACAGAACTTCACGGAGTCCTTCTGTACGCTATTGAGTTCCCTCTCCGCAGCATATAACTGATCCATGCATTGCTGATACCGAATGACGGTAGTTTCTTTTTCTGCTTGCATGACAGCTAGGATTTCCTTTAGGTTTTGAACTTCAGCTTCAGCTTGATCAGCGTGCTCCGACTCAGCGAGAGTGAGGATCTTGGAATTGATATTCCCATTCTCATCTGACAATTCAGATACTTTATTATGCAAACATTTTTTCTTTTCTTCTGTGTTTCTGTTCAATCCTTTACTCAATTTTCCTTCAAGGAACTTTGTGTTCTTTAGCATTTCTTCTCCTGCCCCAAGCATCTCAAGCAACTGTTTTAAGCCCCAGTCACTTGTTCCCTTATTAGAATCACCATTATGAGATCCAATCTTCTGAGCAGCATGTATACTAGATGGTATTAAACCCGTTGTGGACTGATGAAATTCATGTGTATCAGACGATGCACTAAGGCACAATATTTCTGGAGTATGTGGTTCAGTAACTTGTGTGGAAGATCTCATGGGTGAATCTTCAGCCAGTAGAAAAGGTAGTTGGTCGGGAAATGCCTCTGACATGGTTTTTTGGGCCTGCCTGAGCTCCCCAATTACATGATCATATCTTTCTGCTAGTGCCCGGTATGCCCTGTAGAGCTCCTCAATTAGCTTCATTAGCTCAGGCCTTCTCTTGTAATACATTTCAGCCCTTCTTGTAAATGAATCTGCATCTTCTTCAATGATCTTGATCATTGCCTTTACTTTAGCATCCATTTCTGTTGAAATAAGATACAAGCAACATCAGTTAAGTTTCCTATGAGATTTTAGAAAAAGAGAAAAAAAGTGCATGAGAAGAAACTTATAGATTAAAAAAAAACTACTACAAATAGAAGACCATGTAATGAGATACTCAATGTTGTGTGAACTATCGTAGCTAGGGCTGTCAAATGGGCGGGTTGGGTTGAAATTGGAGATATTAAAATGGGTTGGAGATAGAAATCGGGTTGGGTCTTGACCCGCCCAAGTTTACTTTGGGCTCAAATGGGTTGGGTTCAAATGGACTAAAAACGGGTTGGGTCTTGACCCGCCCAATTTGACCAGATTAATCTCAATAATTTTAACATAGTGATATTTAACTTTTATAATCACAATTCGAATTTCTGCTCAAGATTTTTTTTTTAAAAAAAGTACCAAATGGATAGATAAATCCTAAAGATGTTAAATATATAATAGTTCATACATTTATTATAGGAACATATCTTAGTAAAGAGTTTTAAAACAGGTTGAAATTGGAGATTGAATTGGGCTCAATTGAGGATTCTCTTAAAATGGGTTAGGCTTGAATGGGTTGAGATTGAACCCAATCCAAAATCCAAATTATCTTGAGCCCAACCCTTAAAATTTTGGGCGGGTTGGGCGGGTTACCTATGTTTGGGTTCATTTTTGACACCCCTAATCGTAGCATTAAATATGAGTCCTACAATGAACTTTCGGGAAAGAGTAATAGAGAGTAAACTTAGCGACACTACAAAAGTGACAGAGATATAGTTTAAATTTATGGCTGGTAGGTTTCGGAAACAGAAGTGCTTCAAAACTGTGTGGTCAAACTCAAATTTATGCAGCTCCAAAGTACTTATACCAAGAAGGATTTTTCAGAAAAAGTAGATCCTGGAAGCTTAGCCAAAATTGCCCTAAGAGTTTAGGAGAAGTAGTAGTGGGAAGAATCATTGTGAATTCGGGCAGCATAAAGAAGAGTGAAGATGATGTGTGATTAGACAGGAATGTGGTGCTAATGCAAATAATTCAGATACTTAATATCGTTGTCTTAGGAGAATGACATATAGATGAAACTGTGACATATAGAATCAAAATAGCATTGTTAAAATAGAGAAGTCCTACTAGAGTGTTATTCCATGAGAGGATACAAGGCAAGTTCCATAGATGGTTGTAAGACTGATAATGTTGTATGGAATTAATCTTGGGCCACTAAGGTCCAACATATCCACAAAAACACGAGTACAGCAGAAATGTGGATAATAAGATAGCTGTATGGCCATAGAAGATTAGAGATGATCACATTTGATAGAAGGTGAAAGTAGCAATATAGAAGATAAATTAAGAGAAGTCACTTGAGATGTTTTCGTCATATCGTACATTGACTTCCAAAGGCACCCGTCCACAAGTATGAGATCATGTTGATTAAAGGTATCAAAAAGAGGAAGAGGTAGAGACCTAAAATCACATGTAACGAAGTTGTCTCAAATGACCAATAATTTCTTGAAATTTACAACAGCTCAGCGAAAAATAGGACACCACAGAAGAACTTTAGGTTGAATGTTTGTTTGCAAGGAGTCTTCTAGTCTTGTAGAGATCTGTATGTCAGTAGAAACTGCAGAGAACTCATAGTGCTAGAGAACCTAAATTTTTTGAAATATTAATTGGTCTGAAACATGTCTAAATTGTCTGACATAGATAGAGAAAATTCATATAGCTGGCTGCAACTTAACTTGGGATTGAGGCATAGTTGTTACAGATAGAAGACTAACGAGAATATGGGTAGAAGACAAAAATGTAAGCCTAAAGCTACCGGCTTCTCAACTACTGTTCACCTCTACATCGTCATTTTCTGCTCCTTCTCAACAGATTTGTGTGTAACATAACAGTGATGAACTTGAACAGATTTAGTTTATAGAATAAGTAGCTATTGCCAGAGGCAGAGACAGAATTGGGAGTTTGGGGTTCTAAAGTTTAGGATAGAAGAGAAAAATATTGCAAAACATGCTTCCTTGTGGGGTTTGAACCCATAATACTAGTGTGAAAGGCAGTTTCACCGCCGCTTCCTTATCACTAAGTTGTCAATCAATTTTGTTAGGGGTTCACAAGTGAATATACACATATATTTGTTTAATTTTCTAATACAAATACAGAATCTACGAAAAAGGTAGTGAGTTCGTCTAAGCCATGATCCCCCACCTAGCTTTGCCACTGGCTATTGTGCATATAATCTCTTACACCATTTATAAGATATCCACATAAAGGAAGATGTCTAAGTAGTTGGTAAGTAGATTTGGTTTTGAATGCACAAGGGAGCTTGTTGGGATAGCAAGGGTGGTTGTAATAATATGTATGGATGTGATGGATCTGCAAAAAGAGCGTCCATTAATAATGCAGTCTCTTATGGAGTCAGCATGGTAATTCCTTTACTAATAATGCATTGAATTGATTTCTCCTGTCTAGAGAATTTTCTATCTATGTTCCAGTTTTTACATTAACCCCCTAAAACCAGATATTTTGATGATTGGTATGTCGAACTGCCTCTCTATTCATTGGTAAGTGAAACTGCCTCTGAGGTCGCTCGAATCACTCAACCTAAGATGTGAAACACAGGACTTTCAGGAACCATTCCAATGGAATTCCCAATCTGCAGCGGATTTTTAAGAAATGATTATCACAATAGTTCATTGATCCTAAAGCATGAAGATGAAATCATCAAAATCAATATAATTATATGGTTTCTAGTTCGGAAAAGAGGACAACGGAAAATCTGAGATCCAAAGCAGATTATCTATCCTTGTATCACAATGTATGTAATGCAGAGAAGAGAGGAAAAGGAAAACAGGAAGAAGTGTAACCGCTCCAGATACGAGTATCAACTTATCCGATAGTCTAAAGTAAAGATGTAACTTTATAAGGTAATGGAAGAGCAGATGTATGCATATTCAATCATGTGACCTCTTGATTGGCAAACTAATCATACTCTAGTTCATACCACATGCTGGTAATAGACTCACAAGCACAAATTGCATACACACATTTTATGTCAGTGCAATGCAGAATTACTAAGTTTTTGTAAAACCAGAAGATATACCATCATCCATTAATCGGAGTAAAAGCTTAACATCAAAATGACAAGAATCATATAATATTGAAAGAAAGCGGTAAATAAGAGGGTTGAAGTCTAAGGAAGATCCAACAGGGAAAGCAAATCTATTCATGTATAGCCATTAGAAGAAGAAAGGTCATGATCCCTCAGCACTCACCAGTAAGATTATGTTGAAGCCATTTTGAGTTATTTGGAATATGGCCAGTATCCCACCACGAAGAGTATAAGCGTTTGGTTTCAGAATGTAGCAAGGTGGCCATGACTCCAGCAAAGAACAAAATGGCAACAGGTTTTGTCCGTGCAAAATCCTGGTCTTTGAACCAGTACAAGAAATTATCAATCCACGCCAGTGTTGCAGCTTTGGCTCTCTCACATAGGCAACTGAAAATAATAGAAAGAAACAATTTAGAAGTAATAACTATAACCCATAGATAACAACATAAACTTAGCTTTGCAGCATACCTGCTCTGTTTCTATAATTCTGTAGTTCTTCTGAAAATATATGCAAGTGTTATCAGTTTCGCTGAGTCAAGTGTAATTAATGCTCCCCTTGTCTCAATTTATAGATTTACTTTTTTTCTAGTCGGTTTAAAAAAAATAATGACACATTTCTATATTAAGTAACATTTGATTTATAATCACACAAATATCTATTACTTATTTTAGATCACAAGTTTCAAAAGTCTTTTTTTTCTTTCGTCAAATCAAACTAATTCATACAAAATGGGACAGATGTGAGATGGAGTAATGTATATACCAGCATTGACAACAAGCATCACAATCACAAATGAGGAAAAACACACTTTTTATCAAGTAGTAATACTCTACTCCTATCCAATGTCAAAGCCCAAAGCCAATGGAATTTGCAAATCCTTTGGATCAAACAAAGAAATCTATTTTAAAATTATCATTGACCTTCAAATGGACATCAAAACAAAATGAATAGAAGCTTACGAAAATACTGAATCTGATCAGCTCAGCAGCAATGGGGTTCACTGCTTCATTGCCTCCTCTGCATTCTTATTCTTCAATACTCCCAATGTGCTTAAAGTGGAAACAATGTCAAATGCACCATTAAATGTTGTTGACTAAATTGACAAAGAGAGGAGAGGGGTAGTTCCGGAATACGAAGATTTCAACATTAGCTATTTGCACGCCCAAATCAATTCAAACAAGAAAAAAAAAAAAAAAGCAAGTTTGTTTGAACCTGTCCTTAGCAAACTTTTGACTTGTACAAATTTTCAAATATTCTAAAACAAAACAACTAATATATAGCCCCTTTTAACTTATCAAATTTTGACCTCACGCATCTATTAAAAAATAAATAATTGGTGCACTGAGTTTACTATTTTAACTTTATTAATTAATAGGGTTCCAAATATATTTACTCACTATATTTTTCAAAGATATTAACTTAATTTTAATAAATTGAAGGTATAATAGGAAAAGAAAATTGTCCTTCCTTGATTTGTTAAAAAATGACTAGTAAAAACGAAAATCAAATTAGGAAATATTTGACAAGTAAATAAGGACGGAGGGAGTAATTTTTGGGTGACGCTCACTCTATTCCATATTAAATTATTTCAACTTTTTTATAGTTCAAAATAAGTAAATTATTTAATTTCAAGAAAATTGTTGGAATTTATTTTTATTTAACCGTTCATATAATGACAATCCTAACTTTGAATAACTTGGGAATAATAAAAAAGGTAATAGCGAAAGTAGCATTTTATCTCCTTAAATATTTTTCTTAAAAGATGTAACATGTCTAACAATTCACTTAATATGAATTAGAGTGAGTATTGTAATTAACTAGGGTGTGTTTGGTATGAAGGAAAATATTTTCCAATTTTCTCATATTTGATTGGGTTATATGTTGTGGAAAATGTTTTCCAAATCAACTTATTTTTCTCAAATTTAAGGAAAATGACTTCCTTTCAAAACTTAAGGAAAACACTTTCCAAAACTCTCTTCCAACTTCAAATTACAATTTTTTTTGTTGAAAAAATCAATTTATTTTGTCCCTACCCTCAAAAGTTAAACTAGCCCCCAACCACCACCCCCAAAAAAAATAATTTAAAGCTTGTTTTTAAAAAATATTTTTAACTTCAATATTTTTACCCCACCCTCACCCCTACCCCAGCCCCCTACCACCACCCCTCTCTCCCAAAAAAAAAAATATTAAAAGTTGTTTTTAAAAGATATTTCTAATTTCAATTTGTTATTTTTTTTACCCCCACCCCCTTCAAAAAAAATAATTTAAGTTTGTTTTTAAAAAATATTTTCTACTTCAAATTCTTATTTTTTCAACCCTACNCTCAAAAAAAAATTTAAGTTTGTTTTTAAAAAATATTTTCAACTTCAAAATTTCATTTTTTTCACCCCTATCCTCGACCCCTCCCCCCACCTCTCCAGCCCATCCAAAAAAAAAAATTAAGTTTGTTTTTAAAAAATATTTTCAATTTCAAAAATTATTTTCTACTCTAGTAAAAATAAAAGACATTTCTCAAAAACATTTTTCATTCATAAATCAAACACTAAAAATCTTTTCCGAAAACTATTTTCTACTCACCAACCAAACATGAGAAAATAAATCAAAAATCTACTTGTTTTCCAAGAAAACATTTTCCATGAAAAACATTTTCCTTCATACCAAACACACCCCTATAGTAAAATAATAAAATGTGTATAAACGACATTAATAAAGGCTAAGTAATCATTATTTTTTAATGTGTAGTTTTAAGAATGGGCATTGGGACAGAAGGAGTTAAACATAGGAAAAATAATAATTGAATTTCTGAAAAATGATTACACAGTGCGATGTTGTCCCTCCTCTATAGTAGTACCAAAATGGTTAAGACCACGTTTGAGATCTCAAAATATTCTTTTTTGGGGTTTTATTTCATCTTTTTCCCTTCTTTAATCATTCCTCTTCATTCATGTCTAGGTGTCTACTATGATTATGAATTAAATGTGAACAATCTACATAGATCCAATCTAGAAGTAAGATCCATAACTTTTTATTAAACTGGTCAACTTGGCCGGGTTGACCCAATTTCGATCCAATAAGCACGATCCAGGGTCTTCTTGACCATAAGGTCACTAAAACAATGACTTGGGGTCTCAATTTTTGGATCTCCAAGTCATTGATTTAGTGATGATTATAGTATTCTTTCTTATGTGACGATCTATTTTGTTCACTTATTTATATTTTGAAGAGTAATATGAACTCATACTATTATTCATATATTTCCATTTTCTTATTCTTTTCTTTTTTTCATTTTTACATTATACCGAATCTATTGTGGGTTGTTTATAAAAAAAATCAAAGAGAAAATACATCAAATCACCCTCTGAACTTGACGACAAAATTTATTTTAGCACTTTAACTACATGCACATTTAGATACCCCTCCCTTAACAACTTTCAAATGAACTTAATTCCATCCAAAAGCTGAGGTGACAAAAAATATAATTACAGACGTGTATTTAATTTTTTTTGGTCACGTCAGCATATTTTTAAACATGACAAAAATTAGTACTACTTATTTTGCCAAGATATAAAAATGAAGTAACAAACCATTTGTTTTTGGTAGGAAAGGATATATATAATAACTTAAGTAGCGGATACAGTTGGGATATTATAATTCCCTAATTTAGCTAGCTAGGTTAATACAAGCTACAAAGGACACTCGTTTATTACTAATGTGTCCTGCTACATCTGATGCCATGCTAGAAGTTACCCCAGCAGGGAGAGTAGAAAATATTACAAAGTTATTAGTAGTTCTTGCTTCATTATCCAAGTGATGGGCCACCTTAACCATCTCTGAAGTTATGGTTGATAGGGGGATTTTGCTTCAGTCAGTACCTACATATTTACCAGCTGAAGAGAGGAGAGAGTCATACATTAATTGGATTTGAGTTATCAGTTAGAAAAGTAATTACCTCTGTAGGATCAATTTCGATTGCCAGAGGAAATGAAAACAAGATTGTGGTGATGATAAGCTAACTCAATGCCTCTAAGCAGTGCCAATATTTCCATTGAAACCTTGATGTTGTTGGTGGAATCCCATCTTCCAATTTCCATGTTCTTCGCAGATGACCCCACCAACCAGTGCTGGTGAAGAGAAGGAGCCATCAAAATTAAGCTTGTAGTGACCGTGGGGAGGAGGTTTCCAGCGAACTATTAACATGAATAGTGATCTTTTCCGAAGGGGGGGGGGGGGGGGGGGGGNGGGGGGGGGGGGGGGGGGAAGAGATGGATTTGCCAGTAAATCCTTAACATGGTTTGTAGGGTTAGGAGGATCGATTATTTGGTAGACGGAGGCGATGGATGGAGAATTTGTCTGTATTAGTGAGAGACCAGATGGGAGTATCGAGTTGGAAAAGTCGAGATAGAGTGAATGGCATGAAGGATAGCCGGAGGGAATACGAAAGAACAAGTGTCGATCGAGATTCCACCGGCAAAATAGGGATTGGACCTTTAATGAGAGATCTAAGATTAGTTGAAGGATATATCCAGTTGAAATCCCACATGTTCATACTTTCTCCATTAGCAATGAACCATCTAACTCCTCTAGCACAATACTTCCAGCCTATCATGAGATTTTTCCATGTAAAAGAGGTGTGAGCAGGATTAATACACAAGTTGTTACGACATGACTTTGTCCACGGGGAAGTCGGAACATTCTCCAGGCAAGTTCCGAAAGAATGGATTTAATTTTGGAAGTGGCATCACGAAGACCTAAACCACCTAGATGTTTTGGAGTGGTAATGGTTTTCCAACTTAAATAGTGCATCTTTTTCTTACGATGAGAACTACCCCAAATGAAGTCTCGTTGGATCTTATTTATAAAGTATAGAATTTTCTGGGGGAGCTTAAAGTATTGCATAGGGTAGTTGGAAATGGAATTCACAGTGGATTGCACTAGAGTAGTTCTACCTGCCAAGGTGAGGAAATTAATTTTTCAATCGGCAAGTCTTTGTGTAACAACCTAGAAATTTTTTGAACTTAAGACTCGAACCATCTTTCGTTGTGAGTAGGATTTTACCGAGGAATTTATTTTTTTTCTTAAGTGTTAAGGTCACTAGATGTAGCACCTTGAGTTCCAAAAAGAACTAAAGAGAATTCATTCAAGTCATTCCTAGGTTCCTTTAAGTTTTGGGTCAACTTCAAATGACTATAACTTTCAGTACATGATGAGTTAGGTAGCCCATAAGATATCAAATGAAAGGTCTTTGAATTATCTTTCCAAAGCCACCAAGTTTTCTAAGTTTAGAGTTCGTGAGATATTCTCTTTTGAAGTCAGCTTGTCCATTTAAGGAAAGTTGTCCGAAAATATGAGGGGTATTTTGATCTTTTCCTTACCCAATCAGATTTAATTCATTTTTAGTAAGGTTTTAGGAGTCTAAATTGATTTGGTTCAATTTTATAATCCTAATGTACGCTTAGGGTTATAGAAGAAAGTTCAAAAAGAGAAAAGAGGAGAAAAGAGGAGAGGTCCAAGGCGTTCGTTAAGATTCTTTAGTTTTCTTGCGGAGTTTTGCCAAAGGGTTGATCCCTAAGAGGTATGTGAGTTCACATACCATTGGGTTCGTTCGCCCACGCGCCAATCATGTTATTTTCAGCGTAATTTCGTCCTAGAAAGTTGAAGGTTTGATGTTCTTGATTAGTGTTCTTGAGTTGCTTTCATTCTTGAATTAGGATGGGTTTGAAGAGTTCTTAAGATAAAAAGTTAGTGAATTGAGGGTGGTTTGGAGTATATTATCTTGTACATAAGTTGAGTATTCAAATCTAAGTGATTGGAAAAGAGCCATTCGATTCTAGACGAATTAGGGTCGAAAAACGAGTAAGAAAAAGTCAGACATAAACAAAGTAGACGCGGGCCTGCTCCTTCAGAGTGAAACTTTCCTCTCCACGTCGCAGAGAGAACATGGACTCCACTGTTTCAAAAATTATTTCGACCAAACATTATAATTCATCTCCACGTCGCGGACTTGCTCCCCAGATAGTGTTTTTCAACTGTTTCTCATTATTAACTATCTAAAACTCATTTAATCATCACGATATCTTTCCTACCACAAATAATAACCTTGAATTCAAGGTAGAGCTAAGAGTTAAGTCTTGAGAGTTCTTTCAAACATTTTGAGAAAGTTCCTTTGAGTTTTTTTGAGGAGTCTTCTACGATTTCTAATAATTTGTTTTAAGACTTGAGCAAGTGCGTATGAGAATGAGGAGAATGTATTCATGAGTCTACCTTATCATCACGAGATCCTTCATATCATGAATCATAACTCTTGAATTCATAATTCAAATTCAAGAAAAAGTTAAGAGTAGAGTTCAAGAAAGTCTTTGAGTTTGATTGTGAATCCTTTGAGATCAACTATCGATTTTGAGTTAAGTTTTGAAGAAGTAAGTATGAGAATGAGAAGAGTCGTATACATGAGTTCCATAACGTTCTTTAGACCCTTCAGTCGAGTCGTTCATGCTCATAAATTTTGCATGAACTCCATACATTGAGTATCTTCGAAAGGAGTAGCATCTTCGATAGTTCTAAGTCTTGAGTATTGAGTTCCTAATCATTTTGGGATCATATTCCTAATCATGGGGCTACTACATGTTACCCATGAAGGTCCTTGAGTTGAGTAGTTCATGCTCATAATTCCGCATGAACCCCATGAGTCGAGCAATCTTGAGATGAGAGGTATCATTGAGTCCTTGAGTTGAGTAGTTCATTCCCATAATTCCGCATGAACCCTCCGAGTCGAACATTCTTGAGATGAGTAGTATCATTGACTCCTTGAGTTCTGGAGTTGTTGAGTTCCAAGTATTGAGTTTTATGCATGGTTATTGAAAACCTTGAATTGAGTCATTCACGTCCATAATTCGGCATGAACCCTATTTTAAGAAGTCTTTTTACAAATTATTTTAAAACTTGTTTTAAAGACTTGAGCACTGAGTTGAGGAAGAGTAGAGCTGAGTTCATTTTCTTTAAAATGATATATGGAAACTAAGTACTCCCAAGAGTAAATGTTTTTACATTTAAGATGAGAGGAAACTAAGATTTCCAAAAGAGTTTTGAGCAGTTTGAGTACCATCTCTTTTAAGAGAAAGATTTTTGAGTAATAATCTCAAAACACAGAAAGAGTTATGTTTTTAAACATATGAGCTAGTTATATTTTGGGAGTAGTATTGAGCACCGTTATGGGGGAGAGTTCAGATAACTCACAACCCCCATAAACCATATAGCCAGCATGGGTAGAAATTGCCATACTTTTTAGATAATTCCTTAATGCTTTTAGCATAGACTAGTGGATCCACTTAGTAGTAGGTTTTATACCCCGGCAAAGTATAGGACGGCCCTGACAGCGTGAGGCAAGACGTTGTATCATTACATAGCTCATAGTGATGGTTGTCGGTTAGAGAAACTCCCACAGAGATATTTTGTATTCTTATATACACATAGTTACTTTGTATTTTCATATACAAGCAGAGTTTATCTTGTATCCTTGCATACAAACTGAGTTGCTTTCTACTGTTTTAAAAGCTTTCCATATATTACATATGTATTGTTGCTCTATATTGAGTTGAACATCTAGAGTTGAGTACCCAAAGTTGAGTATCTTATTATTGAGTTGAGCCTTATTTCACAAAGTTTCATTGAGTTGGACTATGTTCCTTTGTTTCGAGTTGAGTTGAGTGAGTTGAGAAGAGGTAAGCATGTTTTTATTCCACCAGTTCAAACTTATGTTTATGCTTTAGAATTTCCCTTACATGCTCGTACATTCCATGTCCTGAGCCATTTGGTATGCATCATTTCATGTTGCAGATACAGGTATTTAGGATCATCAACATGCATTTCATTGAGGTCATGGGATGTTCTAGTCAACTTTGGTGTGCCTTCTTATATTTCGGAGGACTTCACCTTTATCTTACAATTAGTAGTTTTTGAGATTTCGTGGGTCTTGTCCCGATATGCTTCTGTAATAGTAGATGCTTCATAGATAGACAAAGTTGAGTTATTTTCAGTATGTATCTTCCTTGAGTTGTTTTTACAAACCCTGAGTTATCTATCGAGTATTGTTCAAATTATTTTAAAGTTGAGTATATTGAATTTAATTTAGTTTTAAGCTTTTATATGCTTGAGTTAGTCTTTCGCTTATAGTCAGCCAGGATGAGGGTTTTCTTGGGGACCAGCAATGGTTCTCGAGTGCCAGCCACGTCCAGGGAGTAGGCTCGGGTCATGACACTTTGCTTCATCCTATCAACGATGTGAAGAAAATCTTGAGGGTTTGGGGAATTATTGAGAATAGGGAAACTGAGATATTTCCCGAAATTAGAGGTGTGGGTAATGCCAAAAGTGGAAGTGAGGTGGGAGATGGTAGTAGCATTACAATTTGACGAAGGAATAATTTTTTATTTAGTTTTGTTGATTGTTTGGCCAGAAAGTTGGCATAAAAGGTCTATGCTTTGAGCCATGGAGTGGATAGAGGAATTATTGACTTTGGCCATGAGAGTGAGATCGTCTGCGTAGAATAGATGCGAAAAATAGGGGCCTCGAGACGAGATTTTAATGGGATCCCAGAGACCTATATCTACTTGATAATTTATGTAGTCAGAAAGCATTTCCATACATAAAATAAAAAGATAAGGGGAAAGAGGGTCCCCTGTCGGATTCCTCTGGAAAGGTTAAAGAAGTCAGTTTTAGTGCCATTTATGAGGACAGCCATAGAGGAAGAAGAGATGCAATACATGATGAGTTTAGAGATTTTAGGGGGAAATTTAAAATAAACTAAAGCTCGGTAAATAAAGGACCATTCCAATTTGTCGAAAGCTTTTTCAAGATCAAGCTTTAGCATGAAGTTACCAGTAGAAGCTTTTGTAGTTTTAAACTTATTCATCAGTTCTTGGATAATAATAGTGTTGTCTGCATGCCTTCTGCCTTTTAAAAAAACTAAATTGATAAGGACCTATGATTTCTTGCAGGAAAGGTTTTATCCGAAAAACGATGATTTTTGAAATAATTTTGTAGATAGTATTACAAAGACTTAGGTCTAAAATTATGAAGATTATTAGCATTTTGGGTCTTGGAAATTAGACAAAGATAGGTTTGATTAATGGTAGGAGAAACTTCAAGATTGTTAAAGATATCATGAATGAACTTCATCACTATGGGGCTAATAGTATGCCAGAATTAGATCTTGAAAAAAGAAAGGATGTAAACCATCCGGTCCCGGAGATTTAAAAGGTTTGAAAGAGTTGACTGCATTAAAAATCTCCGCATCTTTGAGGGGGTTGTCAAGCTCGGCCGTCGTAAAGGATGTGGTAATTTTTGAGGTGCAGGGTATGGACACTGGAAACAAATATTAGAGGTGGTGTAGATATTTTGAAAGTAGTCTACAGTATGTTTTAGGAGACGTTCCTGGTTATCAATCCAGTTGCCTTGGTCATCAATAAAATGCGAAATTCTAAGAAGTAAAATCAGAAACGTGAAAATCACATACTCGGTATTATGAAATTTGTTTCCAATGCCCGTCTCTGTAGCAATTTAATCTCTTTTGTACAATGATTTTGCTTGCATTTTTTTTTTTTTATTATTATAATTTTATATTTACGTAAGAATTTATAAATACTATACTACATAAACTGCATAATTTTTTTATTTTTTTGTAATATAACTTTTTTTTTTATTATCTTTGTGATATAAAAGGATAAAATTTATTTTTATTTGAATGGGAGATGAGGAATATTTTTTATTTAATTAATAGAGATAAGTGCCAAAAACACACTAAATTATTTCTATTTTTTAGTTTCATACTTAAACTATTGAGAGTGTGAATTTCATACTTAAACTATCATTTATTAGTTTGAGAAACACACCTCAGTGGTGTGTGTAATGCAATTTCTCTTTTATTTGAAAAAACCTTGACACATAACATTTCACATGGATAAAATATTTCACCTTGACAAAAAATAAATAATAAATTATTAATATTAATTAAAAACTAAATATTAAAGTATTACTATCCCAAAAAAAATTTAAATTATTTTTCTTACCCACCTCCTCCCCCTCCCCCCCTCAAAAAAAAAAAACCCACCCATTCATTCCCTAAAAAAATGATATTATTATATTCTTAAAAAATAAAAATTCTACCCCACCCTACTTAAACATCCATTGCTATTTTTTTATTTTTTTTTACATTTTTCTCGTTTTGTGTTAGATATGTACATATATTTTTAGGAATTTTTTTTCTACTTGTGTAACAAATATAACATAAATAAAAAAATTTATTTTAAAAAAGTCTTGTGGCGGCAAGTGAAAAATATTTTTGACATGTATATATCTAACACAAAGCGAGAATTTTTTTGGAAGTGGGGGTTAGGTAGAATTTTTTTTTTAAAATAAAAAATATATTAATTAATATTTGATTGGGGGGGGGGAGGTGATATAGTAAAAAAAATTAAATATTTTATAAAAGAAATTTAAGCCAAAAAAAACTAAAAAAATGTGTGTGGGGGGATACATTGAGAGGAAGTGATGGAGTGGGGTAAGAAAATTATTTTGCATTTTTTTTTGTGATAATAATTTTTTAATCTTTAATTTTAACTAATATTAATAATTTATTTAATTTTTGTCAAGGTAAAATGTTTTATCCATGTGGAGTGTGATGTGACAATTTTCTTAAATAAAAGAGAGAGTGTATTACACACATGATGATGAGAGTGCATGTTATAAAAGATAGATGTGTGTTTCTCCAACTATTAAGTGATAGTTTAGGTATAAAACTCACACTCTCATAGTTTAGATATGAAACTCAAAAATAGAAGATAGAGTGTGTTTTTGACACTTATCTCTATTAAAATCACAAAAGTTATCAGTGGGCGGTTAGTTCTTTTTTTTAATGTGGGGCCTTTTTATACATGTATTGTTAATTATTTATTTTTAATATAAAATATGAATAAATTATAAGATATATATTAAAAATTTACAGTTTTGGAGATGGTTATATTTTTCCACTTTCTCCAATGTCAGTTTCCAGAAAATAGTTCTTGAATTTGAAGATTATACTTATTTACATTGTCATGAATTGAAAGATAATTTTTGAGCATGAATTGAAAAATTATTTTTTCTTTGAATTTTAAGTTAAAGATAATAAATTTTCACGCACAAAAAAATTGCTCTCTACTGCTTAACCTAAAAACTATGATATTTAACACTTCTATTTTTTTTCAGACAACGACAATTAGATATTGGATATTAGTTTGACTTCCAGAAAAAAAAAATTAAAATGAGACTTACATTTTTACTAGATAAAATTAAGTAATTCCTTTTTTACGAATACTTGAATGAACATATGACTGTGAAACAAAATTTGATATGCTCAAACAAATAATATATATGTTCAAATATAATGTATAATGTAATCACTTTTTCTAATATTATCCGCGCATCGCGCGATAATATATACTAATTCCTTTTAATAATGACATATTTAATTATACCCTCAAGCTCCACACCTTTCATCAACAAGGTGTGTGCCTACATTAGAACTAAAAATTTGATGCAACTTTCTTGAATTTTGGGTGATTCATTGTTTGACATTTTATAATTATGACGCAAAAAGATGTCTTTTAATAATAAACAAAAAAAAAATTTAAATATATAATTATTTACGTGGCTCTGATGTTCCGTTGATGTGGCACTAATGTGGCGCACGTGTAATGCACTTTTCAGTGTAAGAATGGTATTGTGATGTTAGAGTGATATTAAATTAACTTGAAAGTTGTTAAAGGGGAGGGGTACTTAAATGTCCGTGTAGTTAAAGTGCTAAAGTAAGTTTTGTTGCCAAGTTCAGGGGTGATTTGATGTATTTTATCAAGATCAAATATGTTTTTATGTCTTTCAAATTTCAAACATTGTAATAAGTTATCATTATATTGAAGCAACACAACACTATTACGATATCATTATATCAATTTATCAAATTCTTGAACAAGGTTTTATCATTCTAAACTTTATATTATATATATTTATCACTGAAAATTTGTTTTGTTTGCATTCTTACTTCATAAGGTATATATACATCACCCTTCACAAACCTCATTTGTAGGATTATGCTAGCCGCTAGGTATGTTGTTGTCATTCAAATTATATATGTCAACTAAAAAAATCAAGGTCTCTGTCATGACCCAAACTTGAGGGATGCAACTGACACCTAATACCAAAACATAGGCCTGAGCCGACCCTGCCGAATCATTTGCTAATGGCGCAGGACAACCACACTCAAGAAAACAAATAAGTATATCCCGTCTTAAAAATAAGCCCTCTACCAGCAATGACTTTGTCAACAACTTTAAAAAGAAAATAGCTACTCCCAATAGTTCATATAAAACAATAACTATATAGCACACAAGTCTGTTTGGGCTTTCGTGATCAACATTATATCTAGGAATGCATAAATTCTATGTGGGCTATCAAAGCCACCATGATCTCTATATAGAAGCCATAACCAAGTATAGTCTAAACAACACATTAAACAACTATGAAAATTCATCCGACCAGCAAACAAGGCTAACAACAAGGCTATACAAACCAATACACTAGTCTGTAAGCCTCTATGAATACAATACTTGGACGGATAGGGCCCCGATCTATCCAAAATATATAAAAAAAACACATTAATATATATAAATATATATATTACTCCACAACTACAACCTGCCCGAGCTGTAGGTACGGTCTACCCAATCCGTAGGCACGTTCTACCTGGCCCATAGGCACGATCTACCCAGTATAGCGATCAATTTGTAGGCCCAAGAACCCTGCAGTATCAAAGTATCAATGTATCCCGAGGCCAAAACAAGATCATAGGCGGCAACTAGACGAAAAAATATTACAACAATAGTAAGTAATCATCATCGATCCAAACACAATCATAATATACTTTTCTAGTCAAGGAGTAGAGTGCTGCTGATAGTCATTATATCAATTTGTATGCACTCTCTCTTTTTATTTTTTATTATTTATATGTGTTTGATGATAACAGAAAAGAAACACCTTTGAAAAGCCTATAATTTCAATTTGGGAAATCATTATAGGAGAATCGGTCAATGGCGATGGCAATGACGACATATACCATTTTTTGATGAACAAGGGAGGCTGGATTTACCTTTTTTACTCCTTCTGAATTCTGGTACAACACTTCCTTAGTGTTTTGATTTGATATCAATTATTCTTTTATCACTAATTGGAGTTCATAGATAATAAATCTAGTGATGGGGTAAAGCATAAAATGAGCATATAGTTTTCAGATCAAAAGAAGAAAAAAAACAAAGAGGGACAGTACAAAAGAGGGTGGTGCCGTATCACTGACCATCTCAGATTTATGATTAAAAAATAACTAAATATTAATTAATCACTAATTTCAATACCAACTAATGAAGGGTAAAATTGAAAATACACTTAGTCTTGAAAACTAAACAATTAAAGTTAATTTGAAAAATGGAAAATATCTCAAAAATTAACTTAATATGGAATGGAGGGAGTACTAATAATTTATTTAATTTTTGTTAAGGTTGAATGTTTTGTCCATGTGGAGTGTGATGTGACAATTTTTTAAAGTAAAAGAGAGAGTGTATTACACACACCATAATGAGAGTGAAATAAAAGAGAGAAGTGTGTTTCTCAAACTAAAAAATGATAGTTTAGGTATGAAACTCACACTCTCGATAGTTTAGGTATGAAACTAAAAAAAAAGTATAATTTAAATGTGTTTTTGACATTTATCTCTTTATATTTTGATGTTTTCATTTGTTCTGTTAAAATGTATGATGAGGTATAATAACTTTTGGTAGCCAAGCCAAAACTTTTCTAGCGGAGAAGACTCAAACTTGTTGAAATTTGTGCCATTCTTTAGAAAGTTTCAAATACTTTTAATATAGTGACCTCACATAAGCCAAAAAATCAAATTGGTTATTTAAATATATATGGTTTTTTTACATGAAAAATATTAGTGCAATTTTTTCTTGACTTTTTATTAATGTATTGTTGTGTTCGCACTCTTTTATTATTTTCACTATTAAAATAAAAATGATAGAAATGTTTCAGTTTGTTACTTCCTTCGTTTCTATTTATATGTCATTATTTTAGGTTTAAGAGTCTTTAAAAAACTACGTAAGTTTATCATTGTACTTTTATTTAGTGTTCTTTTGAAGTCAAGTTTTCAATAAATGAACGTGAATTAATTTATTTTGATTAACTAATTTAACCAATGAACATGAATAAATTACTTAGTTTTTCTATGTTGAACAAATGTATATTTTCAAGGCTAATAACTTTCAATGGGTAAAATAGGAAGAATATTATCATTTATGCATTGATTTTGTGAAATGACAAATATACTACTATCTATTTTTTATAAAGACGACATATAAATAGAAACAGAGGGGGTATTATATTTAATTTGATTTTTAATATTTAAATTTTCAAAATACATATAAATTGAATTTACAAATTTCTATGTTTAATTTATCTCATAAAAGAAAAAGTAAAGAAATTTCAGGCAAAGTATATATAGTAATTACTTTTAAAATATTGATATAAGAAAATTTAAATAAATGTAGGAGGAATCTAATAAGGTTCTGAAAAGGGTCAAAAATACCCCTCAACTTTGTTTTATTGGTTGACTATGCCCTTACCGTTAAAGTGAAGTTATATTTACCCATGCCGTTACTAATTTCACCATATATATCCCTTATTAGACGGAAAGCCCCAAATCAACTAAAATTAACCTGAATCTTAAATAAAATGACCCGTTGGCCATTACCCATTTTTAAACCCATGCCTGACCCTCTAACAATTAACCCAAGAGATGAACAAAGGGAAAATAGGGGAGGAAGAAACAATAACTTCAACCTTTGTTTTCCCATTTTTTCGACCAGCCTCTCATCTCCACGCTGATGTCCAGCCACCAAACAACCACCTCTAAATGATCCCATTTTTTCCGTTTTCACAGCCACCATCACCCACTTTTCGGCCGACGACCAAACCCACGTGAAACCAGCCCACTCCAGCGGAAAACAATCCTTAAACCACCTCACAACTAGACGCCAACTCCAGCGAACCAGACCACCCTTTACTGGCTCTTTTCTCCACCATTTACTGGCTCTTTTCTCCAGCCAAAATGTCACAAGAAAACACCCAAATCGACCCCACTGGTTGACTTTCCTCAACCCACCATCTTCCTTCTCTAACCAGAAACTCTGGTGAACCACATCGGAAACACCTCCAAACAACCACCACTTACCTCCAAATTGCCAGAAATCACCACCCCAAAACAACCTTTTCCGCCGCCGCCTCATCGACACGGAAAAACCACCGCGAACATCCTCAACTCCATGAGCTCGTGAAACCCAACAACAACAAGCAACCACCATCGTTGCTACCTCTCTTCCCCTCCCCTTTCACAATTTTGTTTGTTTTGCAGATTGGAGATTTGCATTTTCAGCAAACTAGAACTCATCAGCCCTCCAACTTCGACAACAACAATCAACTCCGTCAAAAAATACTTTCTTTTATTGTTTTGCTCTTTTTGTTGTTATATTTTACTGCATTTCAAGTGAATTATTTGACTCTCATTTCAAACTCCGACCATCTTATTGTTCTTTAATGATTTTTAGTTATTAATAATTTTTGGGTGACCATTGTTCTTTCTTTCAATTTGTGTTATTCCAAATGTGACAGTATTAAGCACTTTATATATTTGGTATGTTTTGCTTTATTAATTTCCATGTTAAAAATGAAATGATGAAATTGTTCCAAAAAAAATCGAGTAAAGTACCTCCGATGATTTCAGTAGTAAGTGTTTTAATGGTGGAAGGAGATGAAGAAGATTAAACAAATGGGTTTGAGGTTTTAATTGAGTATGAATTAATTTGGTTTAGTGGGTCGGGTCGGGTTTGGATTAAAAGAGAAATGGGTCATTTTAATTGAAATTGAGTAATTTTGATTGATTTGGGGCTTTCCGTCAAATGAGAGGTATATATGGTGAAATTAGTAGCGACAGGGGTAAACATAACTTCACGATAAGGGTATAGTCAACCAATAAAATAAAGTTAAGGGGTATTTTTGACCCTTTTCCCTTATTTTTATGACTGAGAAACTGAGGGATAAATTCACATTTTGAAGGCAAACACCGTGCCTTTTCTCTTCTTACCGAAAAGAATCTTTGGCTAATTCAATCGCTAATTCTGGGTATTCTTCTTTCTCCCTTACTTTTTTTGAAGATATATTTTATTTTTTAAAAGGGATGATTGTTCATAAAATATTTCCTTTGAATTGTTCTATGATTCTTCCTTTGACAATGATTTCAGGTCTAATTTGTAAAGGAATTTGGTTTAGAAATAGAGTTTGTGTTGTTGGAATTTTCTATTAAAAATATTGTGTCACTCCATCTTTGACCCTTTCAAGCATATTTTTTGGCATATTACTCTTTTTTTTTCCAGATACACCTTTTTTATTCTATTTGATCAATCTTTAGACACTACCAATAATTTTTTACTCATCAATTTCCCAAAAAGTTGAAGCTTTGTTAACTGGTGGATGGAGGTCTCTACAGTTGAAGATGGAGACATGTCCAAATTGAAGGATCTAGCAAATCTTGATGAAAAGAATATGGAGAAAAATATAAGTAGTAGTGATATGATTTTCCGAGCGGACAAAATTTATTTGAAAAGTTTGGATGCTCAATTAGAGAAGCACTTGAGTAGGGTTTGGTCAAGCAATGTGGAGAATCAAAACCAAAGGCCCAGGGAAGTGTGGGAGATTGATCCTTCAAAGTTGGAAATAAGGTATCTTGTAGCTCAGGGAACATATGGTACTGTTTACTGAGGTACCTATGACAATCAAGATGTTGCAGGTAACGCATCTTTCCCGCAAATAGATTGTTTCATGGTTGACAATTATAGGAATCATGACTCCAATATTGTTGAGAAATTGCAATCCGTTTTTTTACATGTTTATAGTCACAAGCTGTACTATTAGGGTGAAAATCATCAATTTTTTAACATCATATAATACCATGATGACCTTCTTGATGAGCTTATGATATTTGAGGTGAACTTAGATACCACTAACAACTTATTACTACCTCGTGGAGGTAGAAAGATTGCTTCCAAAAGATCCTCAGCTTAAATATTGGGCGGGTTGGGTCAAATTTGGATGGGTCATAATGGGTTAAGACAACAATTGGATCAAGACCCAACCCAACCCAACCCAAATTTTCTTGGGTCAAAACGGGTTGGGACAATATGGGTTAGGTAATGGGTTACATTACGGATCAAGACCCAACCCAATATTTACTAAGCTTTATTATTTTATTAGTTCTTTTAAACTATTTTAGTACCTAACAAAATTATTTTTTCCTTTATTATGGCTATACACAAAATATCAAATTGAAAAAAAAAATTAAAAAATATTTTGACAAGATTTTTCATGAGTCAATCCGGGTTACATATCAATCCAATTTTAAATGGATTGAAATGGGTTGAGCTAATGAATGGGCGGGTTAATTTTGCTAATCTTAAATGGGTTGGATTTGATTTTGCCACCCCTACTTAAATGCAGCAAATCCAAGTTCAAAGAAGAAGAAAATAGTGCAGAGATCATAGAAACCAAAAGTTAAAAAACATTTTTGAGATGAACTTTTGAGTAAAAGATGGATAGGACAATAGTTTCACTTCACAAGTAGAGTAAAATACATTGGGATAAGTTTGCCATTTGAGAGAAGTTTACTCTAAAGGAGATCAGTGATTGGACTAACTTGGATCTACTTATTTTGAGTCTGTTAATTTTTATGAAAAAGGATCCGACCCGTTAATGTAGATAGTTGAGCAAATTCTCCAATATCTTTTAGGGAATTTTCGCAACACAGTCGTAAGAATTTCTTATGTAATATTATTTGTGCAGTGAAGCTGTTGTATTGGGGAGAGGATGGCATGACCACTGCTGTAGAAACTGCTGCTCTACGGGCATCATTTCAGCAGGAGGTTACTGTTTGGCAAAAGCTTGACCATCCAAATGTTACAAAAGTACATATTTTCTTCTTTATTGCGTGCTTTTCAACATTTAATCATCAATCTACTGTAACAATTTTAGATTAACACATGCTCACAATTTTATATTTGGTATGATGTTTATCTCATTAAGCTACCCATGCTTCCAAATTTTATTTGATATCGTTTTCATTTTCAGTTTGTGGGTGCTTCTATGGGAACCTCAAATTTTAAGATTCCTTCGAAGAATCCTTCTGAGGGTTACACCACACTTCCTTCTCAGGCTTGTTGTGTACTTGTGGAATTCCTCCATGGAGGAACATTGAAAAAATATTTGTACAAAAACAGGAAAAAGAAACTTCCCTTTAAGATTGTCATTCAACTTGCTTTGGATCTATCTAGGGGGTAAGTGTCTTTGTATAACATTATTGAGTTGGTCATTATACTGGATGATGTTTGTTTTCCTCTTGAATTTGTAGATTGAGCTATTTGCATTCGAAAAAGATTGTACATCGTGATGTGAAAGCTGAAAATATGTTGTTGGATACGGATAGAACTCTAAAAATTGCTGATTTTGGGATTGTTCGTGTTGAGGCGCAAAATCCTCAGGACATGACTGGTGAAACTGTAACTCTTGGATATATTGTTCCAGAGGTATACATATTCTTTTACAAGACATGTAGGATTGCTATGAATGCCTGACATGATGCTTGTATCATATTATCATTCGTTTACCCCTAAGTTGCTCGGACTCTCCAAAAATATTGTCGCACTCATGTCGGATCCTTCAAAAATATACTTTTTTTGGAGGATCCAACACATACCTATCGATATTTTTTAAGAGTCTGAGCAACATTGGTTTACCCTTTCTTTTACGTGTAGTGTTTGATAGCTACAATCCTTTTACTTTTCTTTAGAAGTAATCTTTTCTATCCATAGAAAATCCAATTATTCTGATGTACTACTTATAGATACTATCTGGGTACATCGTTTAGGTACTTGATGGAAAGCCCTATAACAGAAAATGTGATGTATACAACTTTGGTATTTGCTTATGGGAGATTTATTGCTGTGATCTTCCTTATCCAGATCTTAGCTTTGCTGAAGTTTCTTCTGTTGTTGTCAGACAAGTTTGCCTCTTGTTCACACCATCATTTTCCTAGTATATTTTTGTTCTTTTTTGCATCTGTCGAGTTCGGCATAAGGCAGAGTGTTGTTGTCTGAAGCGATATTTGATGACGGGTCAAATGTCTATGTGCATGGCTCTAATAATCTTTCAAATACTTTTATATTAAATAAAATGAGGTCCTATATAGGTTCTTGTTTATGTATCATTCAGCTATCGAGTGAAAACCAAAGATAGAACTTTCCATGTCAAATCTGAAGAAGTCAAGAATATAGCTTCTCAAATTTCCTATTATACTTAGCAAGTCACAGTTATAAAACTGTGCAGTTACTGATATATTGTCTCTTTTTTTGGAACTTGACTCGATATTATGTATTCTTATTATGTATTTAATTTTTGAAATCCAAGTGTTTAAGTAATATGAATATCTAACCTTGTATTTCTTCCAATGCATATAGTCTTGGATGGATGGTCCCACGTGTAACTTAATTTGCCAACACTTTTTTCTAAGGAATGGTTGCTTCCTTATGCTATTATTAGCCATCAGGACCATGCCATGCTGGTTTAACTACACATAATTTCTTTGACACTATTTCTTCAAGTATTCAACCCTTTAAAACTAGAACAATTATTTGTTTTTTTCTCGAGGTTGCATTGTTATAGTGATCATTTTCGGCATGCTGCTAGTATGTTGATCATTTACATATTTCCACCTTTAACTATGTTTGGTCCAAAAGACACATATGAGTTGCTTTCTCCTAAATGATTCACTTTATTAAAAACCTAATTCTTGCAGAATTTGCGATCAGAAATTCCCCGATGTTGTCCAAATTCGCTATCCAATGAGATGAAGAAATGTTGGGATGGACATCCAGAAAAGCGACTTGAAATGGAGGAGGTAGTAAGATTATTAGAAGCAATTGATACGAGCAAAGGAGGAGGGATGATACCCAAAGATGTTGCTGGTAGCTGTATCTGCTTTCGTCCAATCAGGGGTCCATAATTTTTTGTAGTTTATATTTGTTCCCTTTTTCTAAATCAATGATATTGTACAATCAATTAGAAGGCAAGCAATACTTGTTGAACTTGTGCTTTTGGGTTATTGACTTGTCTAACAAATGAGAGTTATTCTTGGAAGAAAAGGCTGTGAATTGTTATCCTTGGATGTATCTTTTAATTAGTGTAAAATAACTTTTGATAGTTGATTCATGAATAACAGGGTGGCACTACCAATTTGCTCTATTGTCATGATGGTTCTTGTCTATTCTACAATCTATGTTTCTGGTTGTGTTGTTTTATTTGTGATTTACTGTTGATACTCTTTTATACATAAGTAGTTCACATATACCCTTTTATCATATTGTACATTATGTTATTCTAAATTCATTATTTCACGAAAAATCTTTTTGAACTCAAGACACTTTTGCAGGAGCGGGTTTAGTCTTAACCCATAATGTAACGACATGTTCGGTTGTTATTCAAAGGCACCTCATGTGGAACTTCGGGGAATTTTTGAAATACACCGCAAATTTCAAATTGGGGTGGCATGATGAAAATTTTGAAATTTGAAATTGATCCAGGTTGATGTCATCCCGCCATAGCAGAAATATTTTGCTATGGCAGCGAGCCAGCGACGCTATGGCGGCGTGCCAACCGCTATAGCAGGTTTAACAGGACAGAAACTCAAAAACACATATTCTTTTAATTATCCCCCTTTTCAGTGGTAAATAGACTAGGGCTATTTCAAAAACCCTCCGAAGCTGCTCTAAGCTTGGAGATAGCGGAGATGAGGAAATTCTGCACAAAGAAGGCCAAAACCTGGCAGCAACAGAGTAAAATATGTTAGACTCTTAGCTTTGAAGAGAGAGTTTTAGCTTTTGAAGATGAAAGACTCATATAGTGTGAAAGAATACTCTTCCAAGCTGAATGAGATTGTGAACCAAATAAGAATACTTGGTGAAAACTTTTCAAATTAGAAAGTTGCAGAGAAGATCTTGGTTAGCCTTTCATACAAGTTTAAATAAGAAACCTCAACTATTGAAGAGTCTTGTGACTTGAAAACTTTACAATAGCTGAACTAATATCCAAATTGTAAGTCTAAGAGCAGCGGGTAACAATGAGAAGTGAAGGGATAGTTCAAGCATCAAAAGAAAGGCCAAAAAGTCTGCTTAAATAAATCTGGAGAGGTAAAATGTCACGACCCAAAGTACACCCTAAACATGACATGGCCTATAAGACCCTAAAAGGCCGTACATAAGCCACTTGACCTACATATACACAACATAATATAGAAAAATAATAAATCTCATAAGAATGTAAAGTGTTTGACATAAGCGGAAGTACATCAAAGTCTAGACAAACCATCTATTACATCAATGAAAGTGATTGGGATGTAATCCGTACATCACATACAAAGTCTGAAATATAAAGACATAAGAAAGAAAATTGAAGCAACATGGTCCCTGGAGCATGAGGACTCACTAACTCTTGATCTTTGAATCATCAATGAGAGCAACTATCCACGAATAGAGGAAGAGGAATCGGAATGCCCTACATTAGTGAAACAATTTAGGCACAAATATGCATTAGTACATGAAATGTACTAAGTATGAGGGGAATGTAATAAAACATGATACATGATCATAAGGGGACATAATTGAAAACATGACATGCATGACCAAGCTAATCATACTAAAATCCTCTTAGAAGAAAAATCGTAAATCATAAATGTGGTCAATGCATCATAAAATCAGAAGGAAAACTTCATAAACATTTGTAAGTAACTTAGTTCATTTTGTGGATATTAGTTTTAACCGACTTATGAGTCAGAGATTTGGACTCATTTAGGGCTTTATTTGGATAGGTTTAGTGTCCTAAAATGCTTGTTTTGTGCCAATAATTGATGTAGAACCCTTGATTTCCAGGTATATGGATTGAGGAACAATGCAAGGACACTAATGTGCAAAAATAAACGAAGTAAGCTGAAAGAGTGAAGAAAAGGAAGCCTGGTGATTGACAAGTCTACTTGGCGAGTCACCGAAGGGCTTCTTGACTGCCTAACGTTCCAGTGTGCCAAGCTTTGAAGGAGAAAATCAAGTCGGCGAGAGAAAGGAGCAGTCGATGGATTGCCGAGTGGTTTCGCGATGCAGTGTTGGATCGCCTAAAGTTACAGACCTTGAGGATGTTGAAGGCCAAGACAAAAAGGCGATGAAATTGGCTAAAGGGCACATCGCCAAGTGGATCGGCGAGCCCGACTTATGGCGCCGAATGGCCCTTCGCAACATATTTTTTGCGACTATAAATACATTTTTGAACATTTAGTTTAGGATCATATTTTCATTACATAAAATTTTCAGTTGAGAATTGTAAGACTTTTGAGTATTGAGACAAGTTTTCCTTAGCTTTGAAGAATTGAAGTTTTTCACTTTTGAGAAATTGGAAGTGGGTCTTTGAGATTCTTCAATTTGGACCTTTGTAAAGACGAAATCAATTGTACCCAGTTGATGGAAACTCAATTTGGTAACGATTTTTATCTTTTTATAATGTCTAGCTAAAACCCCAATTCTTGGGGTGTGATTATGTGGTTATGGGCTAATTTAGTTTATGGGTATTGTTAATTGTTAGTGTAAATGCTCTTTAAAAGTGATTTCGATCAGTAATTGTGATTTAATTTAAAGAATTGTAGTTGCAAATGCAGTTCTAGCTTTGTGTTTTTGGCTTGCTCGAGAGAGAGGTTTTAAAACCAAGGTTATTGATTGATGGCCTGTGGGTATTGGGTTGTCATGGGTTCAGCTTAAGGGAGTGAATCCTAAACCCTTTTCCACACATTCAGCTTGAGAGAGTGAATGGACTAAGGCATAGGCTGTTCTTATTTTGCATGCTTGTCGATGTTCGAGAGAAATCAACTTGATTCAGGGTAAATTGTTCTAGAGAAAGTTTACCTCCTCTATAGTCTAACTTATTCACTAATATTCAGCTATTTCCCAAGGGTTGCAATTACCCATTTGTCTACATTAGCCTATAATCAAATCACATCCCAAGAACCCGTCTCATTATTGTCATTTTCGTATTGTTTTGCTGCTGCTGTAGTTGATAATTAAAACCAAAACCTCTTATTTGACATTCGTGTCACCCCCTGATTTGAATTATATTTTCATTCGTAAATGTCTATTCCTATGACTAACTTGATCATATTCACACTTTACTCTTGAATCTTAAACACATACCACTCCCTGTAGGATTCGACCCCAACTCATTTAGTTGGGTTATTATACTGACTAGCGATTATTGACACTTAGAATTGGATGAAGTGTCCTTGAAACGTTAATGCGAAATGGCGCCGCTGCCGGGGATTGGTGTTGGTTAAGATTCTTTGGTTAAGTTGAATTTTGTTCTTTTTAGTCATAGTTGAATCTACTTACTTTTAGTTTTGGTTTTTGTGTTGCTGATTTGAACATAAGAAATAAGTGAAAACGGAAGCAATGGTAGCCAAGTGGGCCACAAAGATGACATCGGCAACCTCAACGATGTCAATGAGCCTAATGTCAATGACACTCATCTAATGGGTGGAATTGGTGCCATTTGCTTGCCTCCGGCTGAAGGGAACACTGTGTTCCACATTACAAGTACCATATTATAGCTCTTGCAATTGAAAAGTTTGTTTGGTGGGTTGGCTCATGAGGATCCCCATGAGCACATAAGAAACTTTGTTGATCTTTGCAGGCCGTTCTCCTTTAAGAACATATCCCAAGAGTCGGTCCGGTTGAGGTTGTTCCCATTTTGTTTAATGGGAGAAGCATGTAAGTGGTTAGTTGAATTGCCAAGAGAATCAATCACTTTGTGGGAAGAGCTTGTCACCACATTTCAAGTGCGATTTTTCCCTCCTTCGAAGATGATGACACTTCGGGACAACATCCAAAGCTTCAAGCGTTTGGAGGGTGAGTTAATTCATAAAACTTGGCTATGATTCAAGAAGTTGGTACTGCAATGCCCAACTCATGGTTTGCCTGACAACATTTTGCTGCAGTATTTTTACCGAAGCCTTGATTCGGTGAACAAGGGTGTAATTGACCAACTTTCTCTGGGAGGTTTGATGCAACAACCTTACATTATAGCAGCCCAACTTTTGGATGGTATGACCACAATTAATCGGGCTTGGTACACCTGCGAAGATTAGGTCTTCCCTCTCACGTTTAAATTGACCAAGGAACAACTTGAGAAAGACCAAGAGAGGGACCACAACATGGGCAAGATCATGACCCAACTTGACATTTTGTCCAAAAATGCATGGGAGTTGGTGTAACAAATGTCAATACTGTGGGTGTTGGGTGTGTTAATCCTAATGAGACCAATTTTGAAGCATTGTACAATGAAGAGGTGAACTTCCTAGCCAAACAAGGAGGTGGTTATCGTTCAAACTACCCGAGGGAGGGTGGTAACCAAGGTTGGAACAGGGATGAAGGCTGGAAAGATCGTGATAGAGAATGGAGGGATCGTAACCCCAGTTGGAAGGAAAGGGATGGGGAGAAGGACATGTACATTCCTCCCCACGAGCGTCAAAAGCCAAAGGATTCCGAGGGTGGCTGGTTTGAGGATATACTGTTTTGTATTCCCAACAAGGTTGAGGGGTCTGATAAATTTTTGAAAGAGATGAAGGAAGATGTGTCAACCCTTAGCTAGACGGTTACCTCTCATTCCGTCTCTATCAAATAGTTGGAGACCCAGATGGGTCATATTTCGTCTCATTTAAACCCGAGACAACAAGGGGGGTTGCCTAGTGACACTATGGCTAACCCCAAGAATGAAGTTTGAGTGAGGACTTGTGTCGTTCCATGACATTAACTAAGGCGCTGCTTAGGAGGCAACCCAAGTTTTTATTTGCTTTCTTTTTGTTTTTGAAATAATCGTGTGTTGATTGTGCAGGTTAAAGTGTGGAATGTGTTTGAAATGTGTAGATTGGTGAGCTAAATGTCCAGTCACTGACTCGCCGAAGAGGTTGGCGAGCCCGACTTGGACCGCCGTTGGACTCAAGAAATTCTAGGGTTGGAGTCTGTGAAACTCGGTGAGCCCAAGAGCAAATTGGCGTGTCGCCGAACGGGTCGGTGATCACGACTTTGTCCATCGTTTGGACCCCCATATTAACTGGAGGTTCTGTAATACTCGGCGAGGTAAGTGCCCACTCGGCGTGTCGCCGAAAGGGTGAGAACTGGACAGTTTTAAAGGCCAAAAGTTCAAAATCTTTCACATTCCCTCGCTTTTTAACTTTCCAAAATCACACCCGCACTATATTTTTCTATAGTTTTGCATTAGTTCCACTTGTTAGTCATCGATTGTTTGTTCAGAGTTAGATATATTTGCCGCCTAGCATTTCAACTTATTTATTCAGAATTAAAGGTTGGTTTTTCTGAACCCCGAACTCATATTTAGCGGTTTTACTCATTTGCAATTGAACTTATCTTAGTGATGTGTGCTGGGCCTCTATGATATGTAATTGTGTGCTTGTGTGCCTGTTTTAATTTGAATATCTTGCCTAAAATGAGTAATTGTTGATTTCCTAAATTTTCATGCTTTAAAGTTGATCGAAATTGTTGGGTTGTGCTAATTTGTTGTTGGGTCTAGTCGGGTGAAGTCTAAGTAGCCCTTAATTGTGCTAAATGACGTATTTTACCCGATGATGGAGTGTTTGACGTCATTTCGAAGGGAGTAAGTCGTCAAATGGCCAATTTTGGCCAAACCTAGGGAAGTGTGAGTATCCCGATGGCATGGGTATTATGGGTCTAAGTTTAATTGCATGAGTGCATGTTTTTATTTTGTTTTCAGGGGCTGCGGGGTTGAATTTGGAAGTTGGGGTAAAAAGTAGGCACGTTGGGCAGTTTGGCGAGCTGGGTCGAGCTTGCCGAACCGCTCGGAGGTTCACCGAATTCCTCTTGATCACCTTTAAATTAATGTTAATCTTGATTTTTGGTCCTGTAACTTTCGGCAAGAAGCCTGAGTTCGCTGAAAATCTTCTTTGATAGCCCTTTCTGCGCCTCTTACCCCTAAAATGCAATGTTACTTTCGGTTGGTTGGTTTTTGCTTGTCGAATGCTGTCGGTGATTCGCCGAAAGGACCATCCCATTGCCGACATGCCATTTTTCTAAGAAAATTTTGTTCCAGTCCTTTCGGCGAGCCCGACCTGGCTCATGAAAGTGTTAGGCGACTCCTCGATCGGTTCGGCGAGTCTGTCTATAGCTATTTTTCTGCAACTTTTCTTGAAATGAATCTAACTTGTTTTTATATTTTTGCAGATATGGCTAGAACCAACCTCGACATGCCACCCCGTAAATAAGCACCAGTTGTGGTAATAAATGAAGGGGGAGCCAATCCTCCTAAAAAGGGAAGGATAGAGTCTCCAAAGGGAGGCAAAGGCTAAGGCAAGAAGCCCATGACTGAGGTTCCAGAGCACAGATCCGGTCGCGAGGGAGAGTCCTTTGACTGCCAAGATGTATTCTCCGAGCCAGATGATGACCAGCCACTGAGTCCAGGCGAGCGGAGATTCGTTCTAGGGCTCGCCCAGATTCATCTAGAGCTCCAGCCACCACTTCTCCTGCAGCAGACACAGTGCCAGTTTTGGCACCACCTGTGGCCCCAGAGCCACCAATACAGATTCCTCATCCCAGGCTACTCAATAGATTAAAAGCTGATGGGTTGCGAACAATTCTAAAAGAGAAGCTACTTCTTACATGGAAAATATTCCAGGGGAAATGATACACTCCAGTACCATCTTTTGAGCAGTTTACCTGTCCCCGATGCCCATACATCCCTACATGGGTCTGGGAGTTTTACTTGCAATATGGTGACCTGGTTCCTAAAGGCAAGAAAAAGGCCAGTACTTTCAGACCGGTGGGGTCCATTATGGTATGGGGGACAGTAGTGCATTGTAGCCATGATCATATCAACGCAGTATTTGATAGAGGGTCAGTCTTTGACTACCTTAATTTGGCTACCACTACGACACCCGTGGATGAGATTAAGGGTTGGCTAGCTCCCCTTATCTCTGACACCACCCCGAGATGGATTGAGGGTGGAGTTACAATCGACATCAAGGATTTGAATGTAGCTACGCGATATTGGTTTGGATTCATCAGCATCTCCATTATTCCATCCCAGAACGGGTCCATCCTCCGCCATCCTAAGGCGGCCTACCTCTGGTCGATCATATCTAGGAAGAGCATTGACATGGTACTTATCATAGAGCAGGAGATGGCCATGAGGGCCAAGCAGAGACAGATGTCCCTTTCCTTCCCAATTTTGATTACGGAGCTATGCCGGCATGCTGGAGTTCCTCGTGATGAGACGAGAGATTTTGAGGTCACTCCTACATCCTCCACTAATATCCAGCGTATAGAGGCCGAGTCACTCGGGAAGAGGCAGACAGAAGGAGAGCAGCTCCGGTGGACACATCCCGAGAGATTGATGTAGATACAATTCCTATAGAGGAACCTTTGCCTACTTCAGCCTCCAGGCCTTCAGGTACATCTGCTCCCACTTCTTCCTCCCAGGCTCTTGGTACTTCTGCCACTTCCCAGCCCGTCAAGATTACTCAGGCTATTATCCTGAAGATGGGGCACTTAGCCCTTTCTGCGGATGTGAGGGCGACTCGATTGGAGGTTGCAATACCATGGATGATTGAGAGTGCTATTCTTACTTCATTGACACCCATCCATACTTTTATTGATGATTTGATGGCGAGAGTCGTGACTTGTGAGTGTTGACAGGGGGAGTCTTCTGAGGTTACGGCTTTGAAAGCCGAAGTTGCAGATCTGAGGAAGGACGTGGACAACTTGAAGTCCACTAACTTCACTTCATTATTGGAGGTAACATATGATGTGGATGCCCCAACCTAATCTGAGGTTCCTCCGGTCTCCACTAGATATGTGCCGATAGATGATGTGGTAGCCGATGAGTCGGAGGCAAAGAACGATGAGGAGAAGATTGAGGTACCGGAGGAGACCATATATGGAGACCTGCCTGTCCTGGAGGAGACGATTGTACTTCAAACATCGCTGACAGAGACATCTATGGCAGGCCCTAGTGGATCGAATACTGTTGATATAACTCCGGGCACTAATGCCCAAGATCAGGGCGATGGACCGGGCACTGATGCCCCGACAAATGGAGTGACTGCGTAGACATGACTTCTCTTTACCTCCCTCTCTATCTTCTTTATTGATATTTAGTACTTTATTGCATTTAAGGACAATTGCTATTTTTGTTTGGGGTGGGGGGAGGTATTTCCATACTTACCTCTTGTGTTGATGATATTTTGTGTATATATTGGGTTTTGTGCTATCTATTATGTTGTGGCACTAGGTTGTGGATATTTGAGCTGGTGGCTTCTCGTTTTAATTGTAAATGATTTTTGGACCCTTCCAAAAAATAAAATAAAATTTTGCCACCTTTTGTGTATTTAATTGTGGCTGTTCTGGTGTAAATTTGAGTATTAGTTGTAATCAATGCCGATGACTTGAATAGTGCTTTTAATTGAACAAAAATGAATGTGCGGCTACGATGAGGCCAAATGAAGTTTCATAGGCAATATGTGAACTTTTTGCATGTTGTTGTGACTAGCCGATTATCGAATTGAGTCTCTTGTAATGAACATTGCACACTAGCGAAAGTGTGGAGTCTTGTTTGATATTGGTGCCAATGCCTTGTGTGATGAGCCTACCGTGAACCATGAGTGATGACACCTATAATTTGCCCCGTTGGTCTGGTTGACTAAGTGATGCAAGCTCTTGAAATGATCTTTGGCAACAATTTTAAAGACTGAATCAACTTGACATTATACCTCTTTTGTGGCCTACCTTGTGAGTGTGTAGTCTTTGCTTGAACACCCTATGAGCCTTAGCCTTTTCTTGGAAGAAACTTGATGAAAATGAGACTTCTCTTTATCCCTTCACCCATAATCCTCTTGAAGTGTGGTTTGTTTGAATAGCCAACTTAGGCCAAAACCCTAAGTTGGGGGTGTGGTGAAAAGAGAAGGTAAATCAAGAAGTGCAAATAAGTCCCCCTTGACCCATGATTTTGAGAAAGATGGAACCCCTCCATACAAAAAAAAGAGAGAAAAAGAAATGAAAAAAAATGAAAAAGTTGTGGAATAAAGTTGTGAAAGTTGCAAAAAAAATGGGGTGTCTGGTATTCCATGGAAAGTGAATAATGGGTTAAATTTTGAGGATGAATGAGAATGATGAAGAAAAGGAAAGGAAGTATTGTTCATACCACATTTCATGGGGATTATAGCCACTGAGCCTAAATGACCATACCTTTACAGTCAGCCTTGTTACAAGCCTTGAAAATACCTTTTTGATCTTGAGTGAGCTGAAAAAAGTGTTCATTGGAAAATAAAGGCAAACCTATGGGTGAAGTCATGCATGTGTTCATCTTTGTGAGTATGAGAGTTGTTTGTGATTCCGGAGCTATAAATTGTTGAACAATTGTGTCTGAATATGGAGTCATCTTTGTGTGAGGGCATTTGAGTACCTTTGTTGAGCTTGAACTTGCATTTGAAGCAACTATTGTGAACTTGAGAATCTTTGATAATGGTGAGTCACAACTTGAATCTTTGATTGCACAATTAATCCTTGCATAAGTAAGTTGAGTCTTGTTGTGTGTATTCATGATTGAGTCTTGTGTAGCACTGTATGAGACATCCGTTTTGAACTGCTGAACTTGAGTTTTACTTGAGGACAGGCAAAAGTTTATGTTGGGGGTGTTGATGAATCCGAGAATTAGACTCATTTAGGGCTTTATTTGCATTGGTGTAGTATCCTCAAATGCTTGTTTTGTGCCAATAACTGATTTAAAACCCTTGATTTCTAGGTATATGGACTGAGAAAGATGCAAGGACACTAATGTGCAAAAAGGAACGAAGTAAGCTGAAAGAGTGAAGAAAAGGAAGCCTGGTGATCGCCAAGTCTACTTGGCGAGTTGCCGAAGGGCTTCTTGACCACTGAACGTTCCAGTGTGCCAAGCTCTGAAGGAGAAGATCAAGTCGGCGAGAGAAAGGAGCAGTCGGTGGATCACCGAGTGATTTCGTGATGCAGTGTTGGATCACCCAAAGTTACAGACCTTCGAGAATGCTGAAGGTCAAGATAGAATGGCGATGAAATTGGCTAAAGGGCGCATCACTGAGTGGATCGGCGAGCCCGACTTACTCCACCGAATGACCCTTCAGAACATATTTTTGGCGACTATAAATACATTTTTGAACATTTAGTTTAGGATCATATTTTCATTACATAAAATTTTCAATTGAAAATTGTAAGACTTCTGAGTATTGAGACAAGTTTTCCTTAGCTTTGAAGAATTGAAGTTTTTCACTTTTGAGAAATTGGAAGTGGGTTTTTGAGATTCTTCAATTTGGACCTTTGTAAAGACGAAATCAATCGTACCCAATTGATGGAAACTCAATTTGGTAACGATTTTTATCTTTTTATAATATTTAGCTAAAACCCCAATTCTTGGGGTGTGATTATGGGCTGATTTATTTTATGGGTATTGTTAATTATTAGTGTAATTGCTCTTTAGAAGTGATTTCGATTAGTAATTGTGGTTTAATTTAAAGAATTGTAGTTGTAAATGTAGTTCTACCTTTGTGTTTTTGGCTTACTCGAGAGAGAGGTTTTAAAACCAAGGTTATTGATTGATGGTCTGTGGGTATTGGATTGTCATGGGTTCAGCTCGAGGGAATGAATCCTAAACCCTTTTCCACACATTCAACTTGAGATAGTGAATGGACTAAGGCATAGGCTGTTCTTATTTTGCATGCTTGTTGATGTTCGAGAGAAATCAACTTGATTTAGGGTAAATTGTTCGAGAGAAAGTTTACCTCCTCTATAGTCTAGCTTATTCACTAATATTCAGCTATTTCCTAATAGTTGCAATTACCTATTTGTCTACATTAGCCTATAATCGAATCACATCCCAAGAACCCGTCTCATTATTGTCATTTTTGTATTGTTTTGCTGTTGCTGTAGTTGATAAGTAAAACCAAAACCCCTTATTTGACATTCGTGTCACCCCTTGATTTGAGTGATGTTTTTATTCATAAATGTCTATTCCTATGATTGACTTGATCATATTCATACTTTATTCTTGAATGTTAAACACGTACCACTCTCTGTGGGGTTCGACCCCAACTCATTTAGTTGAGTTATTATACTGACTAGCGATCGTTGACACTTAGAATTAGATGAAGTGTCCTTGAAACGTTAATCACCGACATTAGACCATGCAAGCTATAACATGGAATCCATTGTAACACCCACATGGAGAAGGGAGAGTCTACTTGCCAAGGTAGAACTCCGTATCATATCATATGCTATATGTGGATCCACTAGCTAGGCCAATTAAGGAAAACCTACGGGGGCACATAATTACTAGAAGTTGCTACTAGAGACTATCCATTTGAGCTCCACCTCCAAGTTCACTTGGTGCTAAGTTAAATCCCAACAGAATAGTCATTTTCATAAATTCATCATCATCCATGGAAAAGTATAATTCAATAACTGATCCAAGCTAAAACAACATAAAGTAACTTATTAAATCTTAAATCAAGTTTAAGTGAGAAAACCTTCCACCAAAACATGATCCCTTAACATGTGATAAAACCTTTCACAATTCATTGATGCTCAACCTAAATCATAAATCATTCCTTTTCACAAATCATGCATAACTTCATAAAAACATCATTCATTGATTCATACCTTTTCTTCAAATTCATGCAAATTAGGGTTCACAGTCAAAATCATGATCAATGCATGGAGTCACATGGAATTAATTGCAAAACATGTAATTGAATCTAAATAATAATAATATGATCAAAATCAATCAATTGAATCCATACAAATAGAACCAATGCGGAATTTAATGAAAACCTAACCAATTGAATTTGAATTGGAGAATTGAATAATTGGAGAATCTTTGGGGACTCAATTGGTGAATGAAACCCATTGATGAACTCCCTACATATCTTGATTGAAGCCCTATAATCAATGGTGAACAAGGAGACTTGATCTTGAAGATCCCTAGCTTCTTCTTCCGTGATCTAGAGAGAAGATTTTTTGTGAGAACTTTTGGGAGAATATAGGAATTTGATTGAATGAGGGAGTTGGGGGAATTTCTACGGGCAAAGGGTAATTATAGGGCATATATTTAGGGTAAAAATGACGTAGAAAAGCCATTAAGTGCATTGAAAAAGACCCAAATACCTTTAAAAAAATGCTAAACTGATCTACGGGTCCGACCTACGGTTCGTCCTAGTTGACCGTAAAACCAACTTTAGAAACCCAAATATTCAATCATTTCCCACGAGACCATTCTATGGCCCGTTGAATCTTCTACAGTCCGTAGAACCCATCCGTAGAACTCAAGTTTCACTTCAAAATTTCACAAAGTCTGGAACCTTTCTACGGTCCGTAGAAAAAATGATGGCCTATCAAACCCTTCTGTAGGACTGAGGTTCTGAATGAAATCTCTGAATCAATCTATGGGTTCCATCTACGGCCCATAACTCATCCTACGGTTTGTCGTGTCAAGTCACAGGTCAAAACTTTAGAAACTTATTTTTCAAAAACTTAATCCAACTTCTACGGTTGCCCTTCTACAACCCGTAGGACATTACTATTGACAGTCAATTTCTTCATTTTTCTTTCCTTTTTGACTTTCCAACTTTCGGGGTTTTATATTATCTCCCCCTTGGGAATATTCGTCCTTGAATGAGACTCAAGATAACATGAATACAGTGAGAGAGAAACTAACAACCCAACATAACTGCAATGCACATAAACATGCAGAATCACTCCAAGCTAGATCATAACATCAAAAATCAAGTTTTCAGGAACATCATGCATATGGAAACATGAAAATGACTAAAACACATGAATCCAAAAGAATAAACCTTGTGGAAATAATACCTCAAGCTAGAGTATGAGCGGAGGGAAAGAGATGAGGGTACTGGGTCATCATATCGGCTTCGGCCTCCCAAGTAGCACCCTCAACTAATTGATTCCTCCAATGAGCCTTCACATAAAAACTTCTTTATTTCTTAAGTTTCACACTTGTCGGTCTATAATCTCAACCGAAACTTCTTCATTAGAAAGAATTTCTTTTACTCCCAAACTGTAACACCCCAGATTCTGAAAGGACTAAAATGCAGATTTCCAGAAGTACAGGTGCCACCGATGGAGGCCACCTACTGACCGTAGGTGGGACCACGGTCCGTGGACTAGGTTTGTGGTTCAGACTCCCCAGAACCCCAAGAAAATTAAGCTAAGTCCAGAACCACGCCAGGACCTATAGCCTGTAGGTGGGACCCCGATCCATGGTTGAGACTCCCTAGAACCTATCCTCAGAAGTCGAACGATGGCTGACCAGGACGGACCGTAGGTGGGACCACAGTTCATGGACTAGGTCTGTCGATTGGTCTCGATAGCTTTTAAGTCAGGGTCGTTTTGGTCTTTTCCTTATGCGTTGAACACCTAAACTATGTCATTTAACCCCTAAACTACATCGTTTTGGTCAGGTTTAGCCTAGTAATTTAATCAGACTTTACCCTAAGCGATTCATTCACCAAAAAACTCAGAAAAACTTAGAGCAAAAAGGAGAGAGTTGACCACAACCCTCTCCAAGAATCCAAAAAGGTTTACGCCAGTTCCAGCCCCAAAATAGAATGATTTCTCTGTGTAATTCGTCACCAGGTATGTGGGATTTCACTAGTGGGTTCCTTTCACCCATTAGGTCCCTAGAATTCAGTCAGATTCTTGATTCCCTATATCATGTTTAGACCTAGGGTTTCTATAACGTCAAATTTTTGTTGTGATTTAGCTGTTAGATCAATCCTAATCATATTATCACGTTTTTGAGAAATTTTTGCTCATATTTTTGCATGAAACTCGGAACCCTAGTTGTGTAGATTTGTGTAGTTCATGAATTACACTTGCTAGGTCAGTTTATTTAGCTATACATGCCTCAGTTAAGAATGTTTCATCATCAGTTTATTACTGTTGCATTTTCAGTTAGCAAGTCAGTATTTTGAGCTATTCAGTATTACAAAATTCAGTTATATTGTGTTACTTACATAATCAGTTGGGAGTAGGCTTAATATCGAGTAGATTGAGGTGATGAGTCCACAAATTGGACTCATTTAGGGCTATATTTTAATAAAAATTATGTCCTCAAATATTTATTTTATCTCAATATCTGATGAAAACCCTTAAGTTTCAGTTATTTGAAGTTTGAAGGAAAGCATGGACACTACGTTGCAAAAAGGAATGAAGAGGCTGAACAGAACAAAGAAATGAAGGCCTGAGGATTGCCGAGTCCACTTGGCTAGTCTCCGAAGGGTCTTACTTCACCTTTTTTGCAGTGTGCTGAGCCTTGAAGGAAAGGATCAAGTCGGCAAAAAAAGGAAGCAGTCGGAGCATCACCGAGAAGGTCTGTGAAGCAGTACCATGTCACCCAATGACCCAGAGCACGACGATGCTGAAGGCTGGTACAAAATGGCGATGAACTACACCAATGGGCGAATCGTCGAGTTGATCGGCGATTCTGACTAACGATGCCGAATGATCCGCTGCAACACAAATCTATGAAAACTATAAATACTAGTTAGAGTTGTAGTTTTAAGTGTCGAACAATTATTATAATTTTCATATAGAATAGTACTTTTTGATATTTTTGTTCTAAGTTTGAGAGGGTTTTGAAGACTTGAAGATCCAAAGGGTTTCATCTTCAAGATTTGGATTTGGGTCTCTTGGATTCTTCCGTTTTGGCCTGTATCAAGACTTAAATCTTCATACCCAGTTGAATGCGAGCTCAATTTGGTATAAATTTCTATCTCTTATACATGTGTGGCTAAAAATCCCAATTCTTGGGGTGTGATTTAGCGAATATGGGTTAAGATAATTGTTGGGTCTTGCTTGCTGATTGTTTAATCGTAGTTTAATTGTGATTTTGTTTAGTAGTTGTGGATGAATTTAATGAATTTGTAGTTGCAAATACAAGTTTATTTATGTGTTTTCGTCTTGCTCGAGAGAGAGGTCGTAATACTAAAACTACTAAATTAATGGCCGGTGGGAGTGGGTCGACATGAGGTTCAGCTCGAGAGAGTGAATCCTAGTCTCATTCCCACACACTCAGCTCGAGAGAGTGAGTGGGTTAAGGCGTAGGCTGGTCTTCATGCGGCAAGTGGGTGTCCGAGAGGAACGTATTTGAAACGAGGTAAGTTGCTCGAGAGAGAGCTTATCCCCCTTAAAGTTTAGCCTATTCAGAATTATTCTATGAATCTTCTATCGAAAACATGTACCTAATAATCTCGCTTAACCCGTATTCCCGTCACATCCCAAGGATCCCCTCTCATTACTTAGAAATCCTTGTTTATTTTACTGTTTTTACTTACTAATGACAAAACCCCATTGTTAATTTACACTCTTGTGTCCCCCTTTAATTTACAATGTTTTTAATCGTTAATGTCTTTAGCTACGACTAGTTAGAACTAAATTTTATTTTTCTATTAATTCTCAAAACAACTCTCTTGGGAACGATCCCAACCCTTGGTTGGGTTACTAAACTATTGTACGTTCGTAAACACTTGCATCGGAAGTTGTGTTTTGATTACGCAAGCATAAAAAATGGCGCCACTGCTGGGGAGTGGTGTTAATTGGGAATTCTTAGTTAAGTAGAATTTCTATTTTTAATAGTTGTAGTTTTACTAATTTTATTTTTAGTTTTGTTTTTCTCTAAGTTGTTGTATGCAAAAACCCTGAGCATGGATGAGGGAAGTGGTGGCAAGTTAGCTAAGGCGAACCAAGAAGTCGAGGGTGACTTCAAGTTAGCTGCACTGGTAACTCAGCCGAACGACTTGGCCAGCAAAATCTCAAAGGTGGAAAACTAGTACAAGAGTCAGGGAAGGTACATACCCCCTCATGAGTGACAAAAGTCTAGAGATAGAGAGAGAAATCGTGTTGAGGACACACTACAAATCATTCTCCAAAAGATCACCGACCAAGATCGAGTGTTAGAAGATATGAAGGAGAATATTGAAGTGTTGAATCAGATGATTGAATCTCACTCTAGATTGATCCAGCTGATCAGAACACTCATGAGTTTTGCAGTACCTCATCTCCACCCTAATGATCTATTGGGGTTACCTAGTGACACTAGGGCTGACCGCAATAATGGAGAGTGAGTAAAGACTCACGTCGAGCCATGACGTTAAATAAGGCGCTTCTTGGAAGGCAACCCAAGGTTTTAGATGCTTTAATTTGTTTTTATAAATAATGATGTGTTAGTGCTGCAGGTTTAAAAGCTGAAGGTGTCGAAAAAAGCAGTTCGGCATGTCGCCGACCAGGTCGGCGACTTTGATTTGGACCGCCATTTGAACCCTCACATTGACTGAAGGTCCTGTAAAACTCGGTGTGCCAAATGACCACTCAACATATCGCTGAGTGGATCGGCGAATGCGACTAACGTCGCCGAATCGGCGCGAACTGGACAGTTTAAAAAGACCAAGAGTCTTAAAATTTTAAATTCTTCACTTTCACTCACCCTTAAACCTCTAAAACTTGCACCAAGGTAGTATTTTCCTTATTTTAATAATTTTACTAGTATTTTGGTTGATTGATTTGTGCTCAGAGTTGGATTTCTTTGCCATGTAGCTTTCCAAACACGTTCTAATCGGCAAAAAAGATATGGTACGTACAAATCAAAGCATGCCACCCAAGAAAGCAGCAAAGGGCATTAATATAAACGAAGGGGGTTCAAATCCTCCAAAGAGAGGAAGAGAAGAACTCCCACCGGGAGACAAAGGCAAAAGGAAGAAACATATAGCAAAGAAAGGAGTAGCTATTGAGACCCAAGTTGAGTGGTCTGAACCTGAAGATGATCAACCTTGATTCACCGACAGAATAGGCTCTGAGATAGACCTCAACCCACACCCACCAGAGTTTCATCAGCTGCAGCTCCTCCTGAATTGAATGTAGTGCCAGCTCAGGCACCCCTAGTGACTCCTGCACTCCCTATCGTTCCTCTAGCTAGACTGCTGAATAGGTTAAAAGGTGAAAGGGGTACGAACAACCATAGAAGAAAAGCTTCTATCTATGGAGGGCATAGAAGGCAAACATCCCGATGTTATGGACACCCTCTGCTACTATGAGTTCGAGTAGTTCACAAGACCCTGAGGCCCTTACATTCCTTCCTGGGTTAGGGAATTTTACACAACCTATGGTACGTTGGTGCCTAAGAACAAGAAGATGGAAAGTGAGTTTGGATCGGTGAAGTCGGTCATGGTCAGAGGGAAGACGGTTGAGTGCCACAACGAGCATGTTAATAGTGTGTTGGGTAGAATACTGCACTCGGTACTTCCTTATGAGGGGTTACCAATTGTTCAGTCCCTAGATGATTTGAAGGGTTGGTTAGCTCTGATGATTTCTAACTCCACCCCGAGGTGAATGGATGCAGGGGTTCCTATTGAGAGTAGGGACTTGAACATTGTTGCCAGGTTCTGGTTTGGCTTCATCAGTAGCACTATCATGACATCCCAAAACAAGTCCATATTGCATCATCCTAAGGAAGCTTTCCTTGGTTCTATCATGGCCAGGAGGCGCATTGACCTAGGGCTGCTGATTTCACAAGAGATGTCCATGAGAGCCAAACAGAAGCTGACGTCTCTGCCTTTTCCAGTTCTGGTCACTGAGCTGTGCCAGCGAGCTGGAGTACCTCGTGACACTATGAGGGATGTTGAGTTCACCCCTTCTTCCGCCACCGATATCCGACGTATTGAGGCCGAGTTCACATGAGAGGAGGTTCACATGAAGAGAACAACTCCATCAGACACTTCTCCAGAGGTCAATGTTGACTCATTACCAGTAGAGCCATCTTCACCTACTCCGATTTTTGAGCCTTCAGGTACATCCACCCCTTCCTCTTCATCACAGGCCCCAGGTGTTTAATCATCCTCCCAGCCTGCCAGTATTACTCAGGCCATGATCTTGAGGATGGGGCGTTTAGCCCAATCAACTGATACGCGAGCAACCCGACTCGAGAGGTCCATTCCAAGGATGATCGAAAGCGCCAGACTTGCTGCACTCACCCCACATCAGACTTCTATTGATGCTTTAATGGTGAGAGTCACAACATGTAAAAGCAGACAAGAGAAGTCTTCTGAGGTTTCGACTTTAAAAGCCGAAGTAGCAGATCTAAGAAAGGATGTAGACTATCTAAAGTCTACCGACTTCGATTCATTAATAGAGAGGGCAGACGACCTGGACGCTCCTGAGACCTCAAGGATCCCTCTGGCTACCGCCGGAGATGTGTAGAGGGGTGGCACAACAAATGATGATTCAAATGAAGGGACATATGAGGATCTACTAGAAGCACCTGATGAGGAGATAGTAGAGAGCACATTTAGAGATTTTCTAGATCTTGTGGGGATAGTTGTGTAGCTGGCGATCCAGACACCGTTGACTGAGATGTCCACAATAACTCCTAGCAGACCTGACACTGCTATTCCTTTTGAGGCTACTCCTGGCACTGATGCCCATATTCAGATTGCTACTTCAGGCACTGAGACCCCGACAGATGGAGATACTGCATAGACAAGACTTTTCCTTACCTCCCTCTCTGTCTCATATGCTTTTATTTTTGGATACTCTTATTTGCATTTGAGGACAAATATTTTTGTTTGTGGTGGGGTGAAGCCCACACCTTTTGTGTGCTACTTTTGTTTGTATTTCATGTATATATTTGGGTTGTTCTGTTTAAAATTATGTAAATATTGCTTTTCTGTGGATGTTTTGGTTGTGGCTCATTTTATTTTTTAAAATTGTAAAATGATTTTGACCTTTCAATTTTTTTTGAATTTTTCGCACATTTTTGCCACCCTTTATATGCTGTTGAATGTGGCTGTTCCTTGGCAAATTTGAGCCTCGATTTATATCAATACCGATGACTTAAATAGTGCTTACAATCGAACGAACATGAATGTATGGCTACGATGAGGCCAAATGAAGTTGCATAGACAATATGTGAACTCTTTGCATCTCGTTGTGATTAGCTATTTATCAAATCGATTCTCTTGTGATGACCGTTGCACACTAGCAAAAGTGTGGAGTCTTGTTTGACTTAAGTTTCGATGCCTTGTGTGATAAGCTTACCTGGAACCATGCATGACAATACCTAGAATTTGCCCTGTTGGTCCGGTTTACTAAGTAAGACTTTCTCTTGATATGATCATAGGCAACTTCAAAGAGTGTGAACCAATTTGACATATACATCTTTTGTGACCTACCTTTTGAGCGTGTGATTTTCTCTTAAACATCCTTTGAGCCTTACCCTTCTTTGGAAGAAACTTGGTGAAAACTGGACCTTTCTTAATCCATTACCTATAATCCTCTTGAATTGTTGTTAATTGAATAGCCAACTTAGGCCAAAAGAAAAGGGAAAGTCAAGAAGTGCAAGGAAAGTCTCTTTAACCCATGGTGTTGAGAAAATGGAACCCTTCCATATAAAAAAAAAGAGAAAGAGAAAAAGAGAAGAAAAGAATAAAAAAAAGAAAAAAAAGGGAAAGTTGTGGAATAAAGTACCAAATAAATAGGGTTCCGAATAATTCATTGGAAGCAAATAATAGGATGACCTATGATGCACTAATGAAAATGATGAAGGAAAAAGAAAGGAAGGGTTGAGAGCACCACATTTCATGAGGATAAAAGTCACCGAGCCAAAATGACCATACCTTTAAACTCAGCGCCGTTACAAGCCTTGTTAAGACCTTTGTGATATTGAGAAAGTCGAAACAAATGTTGATTGGAAAATACGGGCAAACCTATGGGTGAAAGCATGCATTGTGTTCATCTTTGTATGTGTGAGTGTTGTATCTGATTCCTGAACTTTAAATTAATTATACCTTTGCGTGTGAATGTGGAATCATCATTTGTGTGAGGGCATTCGAAGGCTTTTGTTGAGCTTGAACTTACATTTGGAGCAAGTATTACGAGCTTGAGAGTCTTTGGTAATGTTGTGTCACAACTTGAATCTTTGAGTACACAATTGATCCTTGCATAACTAAATTGAGTCTTGTTGTGTATATTCATAATTGAGTCTTGTGTAGCACTGTTTGAGACATCCTTGTTGAATTGCTCAACTTGAGTTTTACTTGAGGACAAGCAAAAGTTTAAGTTGGGGGTGTTGATGAGTCCACAAATTGGACTCATTTAGGGCTATATTTTAATAGAAATTGTGTTCTCAAATGCTTATTTTATCTCAATATCTGATGAAAACCCTTGAGTTTCAGGTATTTGAAGTTTGAAGGAAAGCATGGACACTACGTCGTAAAAAGGAACGAAAAGGCTGAAAAGAACGAAGAAATGAAGGTCTGAGGATCGCCGAAGGGTCTTACTTCGTCTTTTGTTCCAGTGTGCTTAGCCCTGAAGGAAAGGATCAAGTCGGCGGAAAAAGGGAACAGTCAGCGCATCGCTGAGAAGTTTCGCAAAGCAGTACCATTTCGCCCAATGACCCAGAACACGACAATGCTGAAGGTTAGTGCAAGAAGGGCAAATTGCCGAGTTGATCGGCGATTCTGACTAATGACGCCGAATGATCCGCTGCAGCACATATTTGTGAAAACTATAAATACTAGTTAGAGTTGTAGTTTAAGTGTCGAACAATTATTATAATTTTCATATAGAATAGTAGTTTTTGATATTTTTGCTCTAAGTTTGAGAGGGTTTTGAAGACTTGAAGATCCAAAGGGTTTCATCTTCAAGATTTGGATTTGGTTCTCTTGGCTTCTTCAATTTTGGCTTGTATTTTGACTTAAATCTTAATACCCAGTTGAATGCGAGCTCAATTTGGTATAAATTTCTACCTCTTATACATGTTTGGTGAAAAATTCCCAATTCTTAGGGTGTGATTTAGCGAATATGGGTTAAAATAATTGTTGGGTCTTGCTTGTTGATAGTTTAATCGTAGTTTAATTGTGATTTCATTTAGTAGTTGTGGATGAGTTTAATGAATTTGTAGTTGTAACTACAAGCTTATTTATGTGTTTTCGTCTTGCTCGAGAGAGAGGTCGTAAAACTAAAACTACTAAATTGATGGCCGGTGGGAGTGGGTCGACATGAGGTTCAGATCGAGAGAGTGAATCCTAGTCTCTTTCCCACACACTCAGCTCAAGAGAGTGTGTGGGTTAAGGCGTAGGCTGGTCTTCATGTGGCAAGTTGGTGTTCGAGAGGAACGCATTTGAAATGGTGTAAGTTGCTCGGGAGAGAGCTTATCCCCCAAAAAGTTTAGTCTAGTCACAATTATTCTATGAATTTTCTATCAAAAGCAGGTACCCAATAATCTAGCTTAACCCGTATTGCTGTTACATCCCAAGGATGCCTTCTTATTACTTAGAAATCCTTGTTTATTTTACTGTTTTTACTTAATAATGACCATTGTTAATTTACATTCTTGTGTCCCCCTTTAATTTACAATGTTTTTAATCGTTAATGTCTTTAGCTATGACTAGTTAGAACTAAATTTTATTTTTCTATTAATTCTCAAAACAACTCTCTTGGGAACGATCCCAACCCTTGGTTGGGCTACAAAACTATTGTACGATCGTAGACACTTGCATCAGAAGTTGTGTCTTGATTACGCAAACATCATAAGGGTCAACCATCCTCATAGTCCTAGAACTACGTGTCCCCTGTAGGATAAGTCTTGTCTGTGGGCAACATATTTAGTAATCACGCTAGTCATGTCTTTATACCCCTGGCAACGTATATTGGGTCCTCTTGATGGGGTGATACATCAGACTCCATATATAGCTCTCCTGGTTTTATATGGGTTAACAGTAGCTCCCACAATCATATTCTAGTACATTGACCAGGTTATCAGTTACATTTCAGTATTCAGTCTCAGCATGTTATGTTCTTGGTCATTGCATTCAGTTAGTTAAGTATTCAGTATAATTCAGTATTTACATGATGTTCAGATTATGTCATTTCTCTTATTTGTTTGTTCAGTTATGTATATATTGTTCAGCTTTATCCTATCCTCCATGCTCAGTATCTTTCAAGTACTGATGCATACTCTGCGCTACATCTTCTCGTGATGTAGGTTCAGGTAGTCAGCATTCAGATCACGCATAGGTCGATTCCTGATCTCCAATTCAGTAGTATCAGTAATGAGTCCTCATTTTTCGAGGACGATTTACATGTCTTTTCTTCAGTCATTCCTATTTTAGTTTCAGTTTTTCTAGAGTTAGCTGGGGCGATGTCCCAGCATCTCTAGTCAGTTAGAGGCTTTCATTCAGACATAGATTCAGTTTTAGTTTGAGTTTGATCTTTCAATTGTTATTGAATTCTCAATTTTTATATATTTCGACTTATAATGGGTATTCCCCATTATTTTAGGTTATGTCTTGTTTTAAGCATCCACACAATATTTCTACTATCAGTTATCTTAGTATGCTCATGATATGCTAGTAGGGTTAGCTTGGGATCACTTGTGATCCTATGTCCCATGTCCATGTCCTCGGGGTAGCCTCGGGGCGTGACAAACTTAGTATCAGAGCACTAGGTTCAAGAGTTCTAGGATGTCTAAAAAGCCGCACTAAGTGGAGTCCCTTTCATAAGTGTGAAGCGCACCACACCTATGAGGGGGAGGCTACGAAGTGGTTTAGGAAAAACTCCACTTTCTTGATATTCTTATCGTGCATGGGTGTGACCTTTTTTATAACTCGACGTTATGTGTTTTCATATCATGCCTCATCGTAGAGCTTACAGAAGGAATGCTAATGTACGCAATGCTAAAACAGCTCCTCCAGTCCCGGATCATGAGGTTTTGAATGCAGAATTTTGGAATGCTATTATGCTTTTGGCTCAGAGTGTAGCCAACCAGAACAATCAGTAGGTTCCAGTTCCTACGAATACTAGTGGTGGATTAGTTGCAAAAAGGGTTCGAGATTTTGTCGGATGAATCGGCCAGAGTTTCTAGGGTCGCAAGTTGGTGAGGATCCCCAAAACTTTATTGATGAGGTGAAGAAGATCTTTGGAATGATGCAAGTAACGGGGAATGATAGGGTAGAGTTGGCGTCCTACCAGCTAAAGGATGTGGCTCACATATGGTTCACACAGTGGAAAGAAAATAGGGGTGAGGATACAATTCCTGTGACTTGGGAGTGTTTTACTGGAGTTTTTCTGGACAAGTTCTTCCCAAGAGAGTTGAGAGAGGCTAAGGTTCAGGAATTCATGAATTTCAGAGAAGATTCCATGACAGTCCAAGAGTGCGGACTCAAGTTCACCCAGCTCTCCATGTATGCTCTACATATGGTTGCCGATCCCAAGGTGCAAATGAGTAAGTTTCTATTTGGGGTGTCCGACTTGGTGAAAACAGAGTGCAGAAATGCGATGTTGTTGGAAGATATGAACATCTCTAGGCTCATGACTCATGCTCAGCAGGTTGAAGGATATAAACTTAGGGAACAGGCTAAGGACAACAAGAAGGAGAGGACATGCAACTTTGAGTACTCTCAGCAGAAATCGGGTGGTGGAAATCGCTCGCAGTTTCAGAAAAAGTCTTCAGCCACATCACCTTTATCAGCTAGTGTTCCATCCTCCAGGTTTCAACATAATCAGAAAAGCAAGTGTCACGACCTAAGCCTAGGGCCTAGACATGACATGGCGTATGAGGAACCCGAAGGAACCCCAAACAAGCCTCTCAAACTTGTCATCACACTTCATCGGTCGCGGAAGTACAATCAACATTAATTAACGGGAAATAGGGACTAAGGACAAACCATTTCAAAATGACATCATAGAACAAGAGTCAAACTCATTTACAAAATACTTGTCCAACGCACACCTCTACATACATAGATAGGACGGGGGCCATGACATACTACCGGCTCCCCTCATAGTCAAAATACAATTGCAAGCTAAAGTCTCAAAACATAGGAGTAGAAAACATAAAATAGCCCTCGAATCATTGAGGACTCACCAACAAACTCGGATAAGCACCGTACTAGCCACGTGAATGGAGAGAAGGATCAAGAGTAGCTCCGGTCCCTACATGGTGACATCATGTAGGCAAAATATGCGTTAGTACTTGGAATGTACTAAGTATGCGGGGTGCAACACAACAATAGACAAGGACACAATCGAAATACAAGAAATAGTTTCATAGGCATTATGAATAACAATATGAGGATGCATGATCAAAGTGAAGTCAAAACATGTTTAAGTAAATCTATACTAATAGTAGATATCATATGTGTATGCATGATCCAACCAATCTATAACCCCAACTTAGGATGGGGGATGCCGTTCACACCCGGACACCCTGGTGGCAAGGTATAAACCCCTCACATGGTTGATGTTGGTCACACCCCAAGCATCCTAGGTGGTGAGATATAAACCTCTCACATGGTTGATGTTGGTCACACCCCAAGCATCCTAGGTGGTGAGATATAAACCTCTCACATGGTTGATGTTGGTCACACCCCAAGCATCCTAGGTGGTGAGATATAAACCTCTCACATGGTTGTTGGGTTCTTTTCCCCCGGACCGGGCATGGTCATGCAACACTTTATATAGGAAATTCCCATTAGGCTCTAATGCAATCTCACGTATGGAATGAACATATACACAAGCTTAGTTTGTCATCAACACATCTCTGGATTGCCATACATCTCATAACTCAAGCTTTAAAGCATCGATTCATCAATTCTCCATAGTTGGACATTTTGTCAAACACCTTGAAGGCATGTAATGGAATCAAAGAGCATGGAAAATAGGGTAGTAATTATGCAGCCAAACCAGTGAACAACCTACAACAACACCTTTTAACACCCACAATACCACATGAAAATCTCCACATCCATTCCAAATTTAGATTCAAGTTCTAGAGTCACAACATGCTCAAAACAATCACTTTTCATGTTTAAAATTCAATGTGCAGGAAATTATTACAAAGAACAAGACTAATTTATGAATCTTAACTTAAACCATGAATTAGTGAGTAGAATAGAGTCTAGGCACTATGGGTGGAAGGACCCATGAGTTCAACACCACATACCTTGAGTTCTTATGAAGGTCTTGAGAGTGTCTTCAATGGAAGCTTGGAACTTGGAGCAAGAGTCTCTTCAATCTTGAGGAAGGTTTTGGATTAGGGTTCTTGAGAGAACTTGAGAGAAAATGTGTCTAAGTATGGGAGAGGTGTTTTGGGAAATGTTTTAGAGATGGGAATTGAACTAATGGTATATAGGAAATAACATATGCCCTTTGGAAAAATGGTCCAACACTTAGAAAAAAAAATGAGGCGGGTGAACAGTAAAAACGCTCACTGGAAATTGCATTTCCTGCCGGACAGATTTTACGAAAATGGGCATAACTTCTTCGTCCGAACTCCGAATGAGGTGAAACGAAGTGCGTTAGGTAGCTAACTCAAAGGGCTTTCCATGGATATGTTATGGGCCACCCAATTATTTGTGTGCTAGGAGATATGACCCTCCAAAGTAGACCCTCGAAAAAGGCTTCACTTGGAAATTTCGGATTTTGATACGGTTGCTCTAAAATTTGGGTTAGACCCATTTCCCACTCAATTTGACCCCCTAAACAAGAATATGAAGTCGGATTTTCGAAAAACGAAACGGATTTTTTTTTGATATAGCTAAACAAGTTTCCGGTAACTTCCGAAGCACATTTTTAAGAACTTTTTGGGTCATTTCAATATCTCCCCCTTGGGAACATTCGTCCCCGAATGTGGAAGAGACGTACAAGGCAAGACTTAGTAAGAACATATCAGCCCCAACATGAATGCAAAAATTTTATTTAAACATCACTTCAAGATTTCAAAACTTAGTGTAAAGCATCCATAACTCATCAATTTAAACATATATGCACATTAATGATTCAGGGGCTGAAATGTAAGACTCAATGGAGTACAAAGGACTTGATTTAATACCTTAGGCTTGAGTGGAGTTGAATAGATAAGGATAACGTCTTTGCATGTCCGCTTCGGCCTCCCAAGTAGCACTCTCCACTTGTTGATTTCTCCAAAGCACCTTAACGGACGCCACTTCTTTGTTCCTCAACCTTTTAACTTGTCTATCTAAGATCTGAACCGGGACTTCTTCATACGTCAAATTATCTTCTACAACACCCACAACCTCAAGAGGTACAATAGCGTTAGGATCACCAACACATTTCCTCAACATCGATACATGGAATACCGGATGAACTAATTCCATCTCCTTGGGCAACCCCAACTCATAGGCTACTTTACCAACCCTTCTTATTATCTCATAAGGACCGACATACCTAGGACTTAATTTCCCCTTCTTACCAAAACGAACCACACCTTTCATTGGAGAAACTTTCAAATAAACCCAATCACCCACTTTGAATTCAAGATCCCGTCTCCTCACATCGGCATAAGACTTTTGACGACTTTGGGCTGTTTTCAACCTCTCCCTAATCATCCTTACCTTCTCAAGAGCATCCATGACCAGATCCGGACCCAACAAGGCCACCTCTCCAACTTCAAACCACCCAACCGGTGACCTACACCGTCTACCATAAAGTGCCTCAAAAGGAGCCATACCGATACTAGAATGATAACTATTGTTGTATGCAAATTCAATCAAAGGAAGATGATCATCCCAACTACCTTTCAACTCCAATACACAAGCTCTAAGCATATCCTCCAAGGTTTGAATTGTTCTTTCGGCTTGGCCATCCGTTTGAGGGTGGAAGGCCGTGCTAAGCTTTACCTTTGTACCAAGACCCCTTTGGAATGACTTCCAAAAGTGAGAAGTGAATTGGGCACCACGATCCGAGATGATAGACAAAGGAATCCCATGCAACCTTACCAATTCATGAATGTACAACTTGGCATACTCTTCAGCCCCGTAAGTAGTTTTAACCGGTAGGAAATGAGCCGACTTTGTCATCCGATCAACCACCACCCAAACCGAATCAAAGCCTCTTCTAGCCTTGGGTAAGCCCACTACAAAATCCATGTTGATTTCTTCCCACTTCCAAGTAGGTATCTCAATGTCTTGAGTTAGGCCACCCGGCCTTTGATGTTCGGCCTTGACTTGTTGACAACTATGGCAACCCGAAACAAATTTTGCAATGTCCTTCTTCATACCGCCCCACCAATACACATCCCTCAAGTCTCTATACATCTTTGTTGACCCCGGATGAATAGAATAAAAAGAATTATGAGCCTCATCAAGGATTCTTTCCCTCACACCATCCACACAAGGAACACATAATCTACCTTGGTACCTAAGGGCACCATCTCCCCCTTGGGAGAAAACCTCCACCTTACCACTACTCACCGAAGCCTTTAATTCTACCAAAGAAGGATCAAGATCTTGCTTGACTATCACCTCATCAACCAAGGAAGACCTTGAACCATCAACAACAACTACTCCTCCACTATCCACCCCTTCTAACCTAACTCCCAATTTGGCCAACCGATGGACCTCCTTAGCCAACTCTTTACTACCTTCCTCCACATGAGCCAAGCTACCCATGGACACTCTACTCAATGCATCCGCCACCACATTAGCTTTCCCCGGATGATAGTGAACACTCATATCATAATCCTTAAGGAATTCTAACCACCTCCTTTGTCTCAAGTTAAGATCTTTTTGCGTGAACACATATTGGAGATTCTTATGGTCGGTGAAGATATCAACATGCACCCCATACAAATAATGACGCCAAATCTTTAAAGCATAAACCACGGCGGCCAATTCAAGATCATGAGTTGGGTAATTATTTTCATGAACCTTAAGTTGCCTAGAAGCATAGGCTATAACCTTACCACTTTGCATCTACACACAACCCAAACCAATACGGGAAGCATCACAATAAACAACAAAACCTTCTAACCCATCCAGAAGTGACAAAATAGGAGCGGACACAAGCCTTTCTTTCAAAGTTTGGAAGCTTTCCTCACACTCATCCGACCACAAAAATTTAGCCTTCTTTTGAGTCAACTTAGTCATAGGAGAAGCAAGAGAAGAAAACCCTTCCACAAATCTCCTATAATAACCCGCTAAACCCAAGAAACTCCTTATATCCGACGGGGTCAAAGGTCTAGGCCAATTCCTAATAACATCGGTCTTCTTAGAATCCACCTTAATACCATCCCCCGACACCACATGGCCTAGGAAAGCAACTTCCTTCAACCAAAACTCACACTTTTCATATTTAGCGTACAACTTCTCTTCCCTCAATCTTTGGAGTACAACCCTCAAGTGACCCTTGTACTCTTCCTCACCCCGAGAATAGATCAAGATGTCATCTATAAACACCACCACAAAAGAATCAAGGTAGGGTCTGAAAACCCTATTCATCAAATCCATAAAGAGAGCCGGAGCATTAGTCAACCCGAAAGACATCACCACAAAATCATAGTACCCATACCTAGTACGAAAGGCCGTCTTGAGAATATCACACTCCCTCACCTTCACTTGATGATACCCTGACCGAAGATCAATCTTAGAGAAGTGACTAGCCCCATGCAATTGGTCAAATAAATCGTCAATCCTTGGAAGAGGATACCTATTCTTGACAGTGACCCTATTAAGTTGTCGATAATCAATACACATTCTAAGAGACCCATCTTTCTTCTTCACAAACAAAACCGGAGCACCCTAGGGAGAATGACTAGGTCTAATAAACCCCTTCTCTAACAAATCTTTTAGTTTCTCTTTCAACTCCGCCGGGGCCATACGGTAAGGGGGGATAGAAATAGGTTGAGTATCGGGAAGGAGGTCTATACCAAGATCTATCTCCCTTTCGGGAGGGACGCCGGGAAGGTCTTCTGGGAAGACATCTAGAAACTCATTAACAATCGGAATAGACTCAATAGGAGGGACTTTAGACTCCACATCATTGACTCTCACAATATGGTACAAACACCCTTTGGAAATCAACCTATGGACTTTAATGCAAGAAATGAATTTCCCCTTCACCACAACATTTCGGCTCTCCCACTCAAGGACGGGTTCATTAGGAAATCGGAACTTGACTTTACGAGTCCTACAATCAATAGAAGCATAATATGCATGCAACCAATCCATCCCAAGAATAACATCAAAATCTACCATGTTCAACTCAACAAGATCACAAGGCAACAACTTATTTAATATGCAAACCGGACAATTTCTATACACTTTTCTAGCAACAATAGAGACACCAATGGGAGTGGATACTTCATATGACTTATGCAACAATTTCGACTCGACATGAAATTTTCTAGCAACTAAGGGGGTAACAAAGGAAAGGGTGGCACCCGGATCAATCAAAGTATAAATATCAAGATCAAAGATTTGCAAAATACCGATCACCACATCCGGAGTCTCATTAACACCTTGTATACCATGCAAAGCATAAAATCGATTGTCCCTTGGGGCACCACTTTGAGAAGCACCTCTACCCAAAGGAGTAGTGTTAGCACTTCGTACCTTGTTGCGGATCTTGGGACATTCAAACCTCTTATGACCCACTTCTCCACATTCAAAGCAAGCACCCGAACCCTTCATGCAAGGACCACCATGCTTCCTCCCACACTTAGGGCAAACATCCATAGAACCCACTTCACCTCCCCCTTGAGGTCTAGGAACATTGATAGCAAATCCTCGGTTGACATGAGGGTTTCCTTGGCCTTGATGAAATCTAGCACCCTTAGGGAACCTATTTTCCAATTGAGCCCTCTTGGCCTCGTGCCCCCTTCTCTTCCTCAATTTCTCCTTCTCCATTTGCTCGGCATAAGTCATCAACCGAGACAAATCCATATCTCCAATGAGCATAGCGGACCGACACTCCTCACTAACCAAGTCGGATACACCCATCACAAATTTGTTCATCCTCGACCTAGAGTCGGCCACCAAGTGAGGTTTATACTTGGAAAGTTGGACAAATTTGAGGGCATACTCCCTCACACTCATAGCTCCTTGCTTCAAGTTCATGAACTCCACCAACTTTGCCTCTCTAAGCTCAATAGGGAAGAACCTATTAAGGAAAGCAAGTTTAAACTCCTTCCACAACACCACATAGCCATTACCTTTCTCACCCTTCCATTGATCAAACCAAATTTGAGCAACCCCCTTGAGTTGGTAGGCCGCCAATTCCGCCTTCTCACAAGCACCAACATCCATAATGGTCAAGATTTTGCATACCTCATCGATGAACTCTTGCGGGTCCTCATCCACCTTTGAACCATGGAAGATCGGAGGGTTCATCCTCATGAAATCTCTCACCCTTTCCCCCCGGGGTGGTAGTTCGAGGAGCTTGGGCTCCTTGTTGCACTTGGTTAGCTACCACTTGTGCAAGCATGGTGAGTGCATCATGGAGCTCACCATTGGTGGGTGGCTCTTCCGGTGATCGGGCCCGTCTTCCCCTCATGATTGGCATGATGATCTAGCAATCCAAAGAACAAGTGTTAGGGAGGAATCACCTTATCGCACTCTAAGCACGACATAGAACATGAAGAAGGGAAACCTTTCCTAAAACGTTTTGTAGCCTCCCATTCATAGTCGTGGCGCGCTTCACAACCAGGATTAGGATCTACTCAACACGGTGTGTTGGACTCTGAGGATTTGACAATCTAGTGCTCTGATACCAAGCTTGTCATGACCTAAGCCTAGGGACTAGATGTGACATGGCGAATGAGGAACCCGAAGGAACCCCAAACAAGCCTCTCAAACTTGTCATCACACTTTATCGGTCGTGGAAGTACAATCAACATTAATTAACGGGAAATAGGGACTAAGGACAAACCATTTCAAAATGACATCATAGAACAAGAGTCAAGCTCATTTACAAAATACTTGTCCAACGCACACCTCTACATACATAGATAGGACGGGGGCCATGACATACTACCGGCTCCCCTCATAGTCAAAATACAATTGCAAGCTAAAGTCTCAAAACATAGGAGTAGGAAACATAACATAGCCCTCGAATCATTGAGGACTCACCAACAAACTCGGATAAGCACCGTACTAGCCACGTGAATGGAGAGAAGGATCAAGAGTAGCTCCGGTCCCTACATGGTGACATCATGTAGGCAAAATATGCGTTAGTACTTGGAATGTACTAAGTATGCGGGGTGCAACACAACAATAGACAAGGACACAATCGAAATACAAGAAATAGTTTCATAGGCATTATGAATAACAATATGAGGATGCATGATCAAAGTGAAGTCAAAACATGTTTAAGTAAATCTATACTAATAGTAGATATCATATGTGTATGCATGATCCAACCAATCTATAACCCCAACTTAGGATGGGGGATGCCGTTCACACCCGGACACCCTGGTGGCAAGGTATAAACCCCTCACATGGTTGATGTTGGTCACACCCCAAGCATCCTAGGTGGTGAGATATAAACCTCTCACATGGTTGATGTTGGTCACACCCCAAGCATCCTAGGTGGTGAGATATAAACCTCTCACATGGTTGTCCGGTTCTTTTCCCCCGGACCGGGCATGGTCATGCAACACTTTATATAGGAAATTCCCATTAGGCTCTAATGCAATCTCACGTATGGAATGAACATATACACAAGCTTAGTTTGTCATCAACACATCTCTGGATTGCCATACATCTCATAACTCAAGCTTTAAAGCATCGATTCATCAATTCTCCATAGTTGGACATTTTGTCAAACACCTTGAAGGCATGTAATGGAATCAAAGAGCATGGAAAATAGGGTAGTAATTATGCAGCCAAACCAGTGAACAACCTACAACAACACCTTTTAACACCCACAATACCACATGAAAATCTCCACATCCATTCCAAATTTAGATTCAAGTTCTAGAGTCACAACATGCTCAAAACAATCACTTTTCATGTTTAAAATTCAATGTGCAGGAAATTATTACAAAGAACAAGACTAATTTATGAATCTTAACTTAAACCATGAATTAGTGAGTAGAATAGAGTCTAGGCACTATGGGTGGAAGGACCCATGAGTTCAACACCACATACCTTGAGTTCTTATGAAGGTCTTGAGAGTGTCTTCAATGGAAGCTTGGAACTTGGAGCAAGAGTCTCTTCAATCTTGAGGAAGGTTTTGGATTAGGGTTCTTGAGAGAACTTGAGAGAAAATGTGTCTAAGTATGGGAGAGGTGTTTTGGAAAATGTTTTAGAGATGGGAATTGAACTAATGGTATATAGGAAATAACATATGCCCTTTGGAAAAATGGTCCAACACTTAGAAAAAATAGTGAGGCGGGTGAACAGTAAAAACGCTAATTGGAAATTGCATTTCCTGCCTGACTGATTTTAAGAAAATGGGCATAACTTCTTCGTCCGAACTCTGAATGAGGTGAAACGAAGTGCGTTAGGTAGCTAAATCAAAGGGATTTCCATGTATATGTTATGGGCCACCCAATTATTTGTGTGCTAGGAGATATGACCCTCCAAAGTAGACCCTCGAAAAAGGCTTCACTTGGAAATTTCGGATTTTGATGCGTTTGCTCTAAAATTTGGGTTAGACCCATTTCCCACTCAATTTGACCCCCTAAACAAGAATATGAAGTCGGATTTTCGAAAAACGAAACGGATTTTTTTGATATAGCTAAACAAGTTTCCAGTAACTTTCGAAGCACATTTTTAAGAACCTTTTGGGTCATTTCAGCAAGGCTTCAGGTTCTCAGTCTCAGGGGAGTTTTTTAGTTACTAGGACCTACCCAACTTGTCCAAAGTGTGGTAAGAACCATCCAGGCGAGTGTCTTGCAGGGAAGGATGGATATTTTGGGTGTGGTTAGACTGGTCAATGATTGAGGGATCGCCTTTCTTCTAAGTAGGGACAAAGAGGTAACAATAGTAGGGCCCAGTCTACAGTTTCAACAGCAACAACAGGTCACCCAACTCAGTAGGGTATTACATCTGGTACAGGTGGCGGTTAGCGGCTGAACATGTTGTATACTCTGCAGGCTCACCATTATCATGAAGATTCTCTTTATGTGGTTACTGGTACGTTACGAGTCTTTTATTTAGATGTTTATCCTTTTTTAGATCCGGGGGCTCCTCTTTCCTTTGTAACTCCTTATATAGCAGTAAACTTCGGTGTCAGTCTAGAAACTCTTTCAAAACCTTTCTCAGTTGCTACTTTAGTTGGTGACCCAATCATAGCTAGATGAGTATACAAAAAATTCCCTATCACAGTTTCTCAGAATGTCACCTCAACAGATCTTGTAGTGTTAGAAATGGTAGACTTTGATGTCATTCTAGGAATGGATTGGTTACATTCCTGTTATGCCTCAGTCAATTGTAGTACTAGGATAGTTCATTTTCAATTTCTAGATGAGCCAATCTTAGAATGGAAGGGTAGTTGCTCAATGCCTATGGGTCAATTCATTTCTTACCTTAAGGCCAGAAAGATGATCGCTAAGGGGAATCTCTATCATATAGTTAGGGTTAAGGATTCAAACCCCGAAACCCCAACTCTTGAGTCAGTTCCAGTAGTTAATGAGTTCCAAGAAGTGTTTCCAGAAGATCTTTCCGGAGTTCCTTGCGAAAGGGAAATCGACTTTGAAATTGATCTCCTTCCAGATACCCAGCCTATTTCTATTCCTCCTTACAGAATGGCTCCAGTTGAGCTTAAAGAAATGAAAGAGCAGTTGTAAGAACTTCTAGATAAGAGCTTAATTAGACCTAGTATATCCCCATGGGGTGCTCTCTCAGGATGTGCATTGACTATCGGCAGGTTAACAAAGTCACCATCAAGAATAAGTACCCTATACCCATGATTGATGATTTGTTTGACCAAATTCAGGGTGCTAGTCATTTTTCGAAGATAGACCTCAGATTCGGTTATCATCAACTCAAAGTCAGAGATAGTGACATTCCGAAAACAACCTTCAGAACTTTATATGGGCATTATGAATTTGTAGTTATGTCACTTGGACTAACCAACGCTCCTACAACTTTCATGGATTTGATGAACAGAGTGTTCAAGCAGTATTTGGACTTGTTCGTTATCGCCTTTATCGATGATATACTCATTTACTCTAGGAATGAGGATGAACATGTGACTCATTTGAGGGTTGTCCTACAAACTCTCAAAGATCACCATTTATTCGCTAAATTTAGCAAATGTGAGTTTTGGTTGCAATCAGTTGCTTTCCTTGGGCATATTGTGTCTAGCGAAGGGATTCGAGTGGATTCTCAGAAAATAGAAGCAGTGAAACAATGACCCATACCTACCTCTCCTATAGATATGCGAAGTTTCTTGGGTTTGGCGGTTATTACAAAAGGTTCGTGGAAGGATTTTCATCCATAGCTTCTCCATTGACTAAGTTTACTCAGAAAAAGGTTAAGTTTCAGTGGTCAGATGAGTGTGAGAAGAGCTTTGTAGAACTGAAAAGTAGGTTGACTACAACTCCTATTTTGACTCTACCATAGGGGTCACACATTTATGTGGTCAATTGTGATGCATCCAGAGTCAGCCTAGGTTGTGTGTTGATGCAGTGAGATAAGGTTATAGCTTATTCTTCTAGACAACTTAAGGTGCATGAGAAGAACTATCCAACTCATGACCTCAAGCTTGCAGCAGTAATATTTGCCCTAAAGATTTGGAGACATTACTTGTATGGTGTTCACGTAGATGTGTTCACAGACCATAAGAGCCTTCAGTATGGGTTCACCCAGAAAGAGTTGAATCTTCACCAGATGAGATGACTTGAATTCCTCAATGACTATGATATGAATGTGATTTACCATCTTGGTAAGGCCAATGTAGTAGCTGATGCTCTTAGAAGACTATCTATGGGTAGTGTAGCACTTAAGGAAGAAATGAAGGAATTAGCAAAAGATGTTCATCGGCTTGCTTGCTTAGGAGTTTCTTATGAGCATATCAGATGGTGGTGTAACAGTTTAGAATGGGTCAGAATTTTCATTGGTTGTAGAGGTTAAGAAAAATAAGACAATGATCCTATTATGCTTTAATTGAAGGGTGCACTTCATCAACAGAAAGTTGAGGTTTTCTCCCAATGGGGAGATGGTGTACTTTGTTACCAGGGTCGTTTATGTCTTCCTAAGCTGGGTAAGTTGAGACAACAGATCCTTACAGAAGCTTATAACTCCGAGTATTCTATTCATGCAGGTGCCACTAAGATGTACCGTCATCTGCGAGAAGTCTTTTGGTGGAATGGCATGAAAAGGGATATAACAGACTTTGTGGCTAAGTGCCCTAATTGTCAGCAAGTGAAGGTAGAACATCAGAAACCAAGAGGTATGACACAAGAGATCAACATTCCTACATGGAAGTGTGAAGTGATAAACATGGACTTCATTACAAGTTTACCTCGTACTCGTAGATAGCATGACTCCATTTGGGTGATAGTAGACAGAGTTACTAAGTCCGCTCACATTTTGGCTGTTAAGGCTACAAATTCGGTGGAGGACTATGCCAAGCTTTACATTAATGAGATTGTCAGGTTGCATGGGGTTCCTTTGTCTATCATCTCGGATAGAGGTCCTCAGTTTACCTCTTATTTCTAGAAGTCATTTTAGAAAGGTCTTAGTACTTCGGTTAACCTCATCACAACATTTCATCCATAGAAGGATGGTCATGCAGAGCATACCATTCAAACCTTAGCGGACATGTCGAGAGCATGCATTATCAAATTCAAGGGTAGTTGGGATGATCACCTTTCTCTTATAGAGTTTGCCTACAATAATAGCTACCATTCTAGTACTTAGATGGCCCCTTATGAGGCATTATATGGGCGTAGATGTAGATCTTCAGTTGGTTGGTTTGAGGTAGGTGAAGAAGCCTTGATAGGACCAGATCAGTTCATGATTCTATGGAAAATGTTCAACTCATCAAAGCTAGACTTAAGACAGCCCAGAGTTGCCAAAAGTCCTATGCAGATGTAAGGAGAAGGGACTTGGAGTTCCAAATTGATGATTGGGTTTTCCTGAAAGTGTCACCTATGAAGGCGGTGATGAGATTTGGCAAGGAAGGAAAGATTAGTCCTAGATTTGTAGGCCCTTAAAAGATTTTAAAAAGAGTTGGTAAAGCCACCTATGAGTTAAGAGTTACCAGCAGAACTAGCAACAGTCCATCCGGTCTTTCACATTTTGTTGTTGAAGAAGTGTGTGGGTGATCGAGCATCTATTGTACCATTGGAAAGTGTGGTTATGAAGGATAGCCTCACTTATGAGGATATGCCAGTTGAGATTCTTGATCGTCAGGTTCGAAGGTTGAGAAACAAAGAAGTCGCTTTAGTGAAAGTTTTGTGGAGGAGTCAGTCTGTAGAGGAAGCTACTTGGGAAGCAGAAGCAACCATGAGGGCCAAGTATCCTCATCTCTTCCCTTTCGACTCCATTCCAGCTTGAGGTAATAGTTCCTCCCCAGTATTTCATTTACTCATGCATAAAATCAGTCTTAGCATCTTTTTCCTTCAGTTATACTTACATTTTTCAGCGTATTTGCATGTTCCTGGAACTTAGTTCAGATTTCGGTTTCCAGTACTTAGTGGTAGAGTTTGTATCTCTTTCCCTCCATTTTCAGCTAGTTTTGTCTTCATTTGAGGACGAATGTTCCCAAGGGGGAGACAATGCAACACATTAGATTCTAAAAGTACAAAGATGAAGATTTCTAGAAGTGGAGGTTCCACCGACGGAGGCGACCTACGGAATATAGGAGGGACCACGATCCGTGGTTCAGAATCCCAGAACCCTAGGAAAATTCAGCCAAGTCCAGAACTACGCCAGGACCTGCAGACCGTTGGTGGGACCACGGTTTGTGGACCAGGTCCGTGGTTCAGATTCCCAGAACCCTAGGAAAATTCAGCTAAGTCCAGAACCACACCAGGACCTATGGACCGTAGGTAGGACCATAGTCCATGGTTCAGACTATACATAACCCATCCTCTGAAGCCAAGCAATGGCTGACCAGGAAAGACCATAGGTGGGACCACGGTCCATGGACCAGGTCTGTCGATTTGTCCCGACAACTTTAAGTCAGGGTAATTTTGGTCTTTTCCTTCTGCGTTGGACACCTAAACTACGTCATTTAACCCCTAAACTACGTCGTTTTAGCCTAGTAACTTAATCAGACTTTACCCTAAGCGATTCATTCACCAAAAAACTTAGAAAAACATAGAGAGAAAAAAGGAGAAAGAGTCGACCAAAGCCCTCTCCAAGAATGCAACAAGGTTTCCTCTAGTTCCATCCCCGAAATAGAAAGATTTCTCTTTGAAATTCGTCACCAGGTATGTGAGATTTCAGTAGTTGGTTCCTTTCTCCCATTAGGTCCCTAGAATTCAGTTAGATTCTTGATTCCCTATATCATGTTTAGACCTAAGGTTTCTAGAACTTCAGATTTTTGTTGTGATTTAGCTGTTAGATCAATCCTAATCATATTATCACGTTTTTGAGAAATCGTTGCTCAGCTTCTTGCATGAAACTCACAACCCTAGTTGTGTAGATTTGTTTAGTCCATGAATTACACTTGCTAGGTTAGTTTATTCAGATATACATGCTTCAGTTAAGAATGTTTGATTATCAGTATATTATTGCTGCATTTTCAGTTAGCATGTCAGTATTTTGAGCTATTCAATATTACAAAATTCAGTTTTAATGAGTTACTTACATAATCAGTTGGGAGTAGGCTTAATACCGAGTGGACTAAGGGTCAGTCACCCTCATAGTCCCATAGCTACGTGCCCCTGTAGGAGAAGTCCCCTCTGTAGGCAACATATATAGTGATCATGCCAGTCATGTCTTTATACCCTTGGCAAGGTATATTGGGTCCTGTATATGGGGCTATACATCAGACTCCACTGATAGCTTTCGTGGTTTTATGTCGGTTAACAATAGCTCTCAAAGTTAGATTCTAGTGCATTGAGCAGGTTATCAGTTACAGTTCAGTATTCAGTCTGAACATGTCATGTACTTGATCATTGCATTCAGTTAGTTTAGTATTCTGTATAATTCAGTATTTACATCATGTTCAAATTACGTCATTTCTCTTATTTCTTTGTTCAGTTATGTATATATTATTCTGCTTTAGCTTATCCTCTATGCTCAGTACCTTTCAAGTATTGACGCATACTCTGCGCTACATCTTCTTGTGATGTAGGTTCAGGTCCTCAGCATTTCCATCACGTATATATCGGTTCCTAATCTTCAGTTCAGCCGTATCAGTGGTGAGTCCTCATTCTCCGAGGACGATTTGCCTGTGTTTTCTTCAGTCATTCATGTTTTAGTTTTAGTTTTGCTAGAGTTAGCTGGGGGCATGTCCTAGAGTCTCTAGTCAGTTAGAGGCTTTCATTCAGACATAGTTAGATTCCATTTTAGTTTGAGTTTGATCTTTCAGTTGTTATTGAACTCTCAGTTTTTATATATTCAGACTTAGAATGGGTATTCCCCATCATTTCAATTTATGTCATGTTTTGAGTTTCCGCACAGTATTTCTACTTTCAGTTATCTTAGTATGCTCATGATATGCCAGCAGGGTTAGCTTGGGGTCACTTGTGATCCTAAGTCCCGTTTCCACGTCCTGGGGGTTGCCTCGGGGCGTGGCATTAACCTTCTAAAGGAATATTAGATGTCAAATCTCCAACAAAAAAATTCAACAAAGAGACATGGAATATCAGATGTACCAATACCAAGTCATTAGGCCACTTAAGTTTATAAGCAAACCTTTCCAATGCGCCTCAAAATCTGATATGAGCCCACATACCGGGGACTAAGCTTCTCTTTATTTCCAAACCTCATGACACCCTTCATGGGTGAAATTTTTAATTAGACCCAATCATTAACATCAAATTATAGTTCTCTTATTCTAACATTGGAATAAGACTTTTGTCGACTTTGAGCCATTTTGAACCTCTCACGAATAAGTCAAACATTTTCTGTAGCCACATGCACTAATCGGCCCCTATCAAAGCAACCTCACCAACTTCAAACCAACCAATAGGATACTTACACCTCCTACCATAAAGAGCCTTAAATGGTGCCATCCCAATTCTAGAATGATATCAATTATTATAAGTAAACTCAATCAAAGGAAAGTGATTATCCAAACTTCCTTTGAAGTCAATTACACAAGCTCTCAACATATCCTTTAAAGTCTGAATAGTATGCTCGACTTGTCCATCATCCCGAGGATGAAAAGTCATGCTAAGTTTCACTTGAGTATCGAGACCTTTCTGAAACAACTTCCAAAACTGAGATGTAAATTAAGTACCTCGATTGGAGATAATGGACAAAGACACACCATACAACCTTACCATTTCTCTAATATAAAGCTTGGCATAATCCTTTGATAAGAATCATGAGGTCTTAACCGGAAGAAAGTGAGCCAATTTTGTCATTTGGTCCACAGTAACCCAAATCGAGTCAAACTATCGACGGGTGTGAGGTAAACCGATAATGAAGTCCATATTCAAATCTTCCCACTTTCATGTAAGAATGCTAATGTCTTGAGCCAAACCACTCGACTTCTGATGCTCAACTCTTAATTGTTGATAATTGGGATATTTAGCCACAAATTTTGCAATATCCCTCTTCATCCCATTCCACCAATAGACCTCCCATAAATTACGGTACGTCTTGTTGGCTCCCTGGTAAATAGAATATCGAGAACTGATGGATTCCACCAAAATATTATTTCTCAACCCATCAACATTCAGAACACATAACCGATATTGATATCCAAGGACACCATCTTCTCCTTGGGAGAAAGCCTCAATGGCTTTTTTCGAAAATCGACTTCTTCAAGTCAACCAACAACAAATCAATATCTTTCTTAGCTTTCATGTTTGATACTAATGTCGATTCCAAACCATTATGGACCACCTTGATTGGAATCAACCAATCGAACACCCAATTAGGCCAATCTTTGAACATCACGACCTAACTCCTTATTATTATCCTCAACATGATCAACACTACCCATCGATAATTGACTAAGAGCATCCACCACTATATTCACCTTTCTGGGATGATAGAGGACACTCATGTCATAGTCCTTTAGCAACTCAAGCCACCTTCTTTGGAAAAGATTCAAATCCTTTTGGGTAAATACATATTTCAAACTTTTATGGTAGATAAACACGTTTACCTGAACACCATACAAGTAATATCTCCAAATATTTAGGGCAAACACCACCACCGCTAACTCCAAATCATGAGTAGGATAATTCTTTTCATTCACTTTCAATTGCCTCGAAGCAAATGCAATGACTTTCCCATGTTGCATCAAAAGACAACCAAGACCAACCTGTGAATCATCACAATAAACCACAAAACCATCCGATCCTTCGGGTAGTGTCAAAATAGAGGCTAAAGTGAGTCTATATAACTCTTGGAAACTTTTCTCACAAGCTTCCGACCATAGGAGTTTTACCTTTTTTTGAGTCAATGTTGTCAAAGGCGAAGTAATAGAGGAAAACCCTTCCACGAATCTTTTATAATAACCAACCAAACCCAATAAACTTTGTATATTAGAAGTAGACAAAGGTCTAGGATAATTCTTAACCACCTTAGTTTTCTAATGATCGATTTGATGCCTTCACCGGAGATAATATGGCTAATGAAAGCAACATACCTTAACAAAAACTCACACTTGTTAAATATAGCATACAATTCAGGATCTTTGAGAATTTGTAACACAATTCTCAAATGCTCAACATGCTCATCTTCACTCTGAGAATAAATTAAGATATCATCGAATAAACACAATTACAAACATATCAAGGTATTGCTTGAATACCCTATTAATCAAATCCATAAATACCATCGGAGCATTACTCAAACCAAAGGACATTACCAAAAACTCGTAATGACCATACCGAGTTCAAAAAGCCATCTTTGGAATGTCACTTTCTTTCACCACTAATTGGTGATAACCCGACCAGAGGTCAATCTTAGAGAAGTAACTCAATCCTTGGAGTTGATCAAACAAATCATCAATCCTTAGAAGAGGATGCTTATTCTTAATTGTAACCTTTTTCAATTGCCGATAGTCAATACACATTCGGAGAGAGCCATTCTTATTTCAAACAAACAAGATCGGATCACTCGATAGTGAGATATTCGGTCTAATGAAACCCTTATCCAACAAAACCTTTAATCTGTACTTTAACTCTTTACGTTCTGCCATGACCATACAGTTAGGAGGAATAGAGATAGGTTGTGTATTCGAGAGAAGGTCAATTTTGAAGTCTATTTCTCTTTTATGAGGAATATCAGGAAGATTGTCGGAAAACACTTCCAAAAACTCATTTACAATCCGAACTGACTCAAGAATAGAGGTCTCAGAATCTATATACCTAATCCAAACAAGATGATAAATGCAACCCTTAGAAATTATTTCCTAGTCTTTAGACAAGAAACAAATTGACCCTTAGGCATAAAATATCCCCCTTCCTATGACATGATAGGTTCATTCGGAACCTTGAATGAGGCCAATTGGGATCTATGGAAGCATAGCATGCATGAAGCCAAACATCTCAAGAATGACATCAAAATCTAACATATCAAGATCTACAACATCAACATAAGTGACTCCATCAGAAACACAAATAGGATAATTTCTACAGAATCTCTTTGCCACAATAGCATTACCCACGGGAGTAGAAACATGAAAGGGATTTAAAAGGATTTTGGGACCAACATCAAAGCTCATGGCCACATGAGGAGTAACGAAAGATAAGGTAGCCCCCGGATCAAGTAAATCATAAACATCAAGATTAAAGACTTTCAACATACCGGTCACCACATCCGGAGAACCCTCATTATCCTGTCGAGTCATAAGAGCATAAAATCTATTTTTCTTTTGAGCACATGAACCAAAACCACTAGGCTGAACTTTCCTACAATCCTTACCCTTAATAGTTTGAAAAGGAAAATCTTTTACCTTGTGACAACTGTTATCACAACCAAAGCAATTATCCGTACTGACTAAACACTTTCCCGAGTAACTCTTACCACACCTTGGGCAAGTGGAGATAGAAAACCTATTACTACCACATCCTTGAGGTGTAGAGTTAGATACCATATCTTTGTGGAACTTAGGAGTTGGTTTACTAGAACCTTCACGGGAAAACTTTTGCCGGAATGAAGGATGCCTATGTCCACCGGACCTAGAATGTGAAAAGTCACCATCACTGGTCCTTGCCCTCTTGGACTCTTTTGTCTTTTCCTTAAGCTTTTCCTCCTGAATTTGTTGGGCATGTACCATCAAACAAGAGATATCCATTTCTCTGATCAACATAGTGGTACGACCCTCATTGACGACCAAGTCGGACACATCTAACACAAACTTACTCATCCTTTCCCTAGAGTCGGCAACCATAGTTGGAGTATACTTATATAATTAAGTGAACTTCAAAGCATAATCCTTCACACTGAAATTAGCTTGACAAAGATTGATGAATTCAAGAACTTTGGCTTCTTTGATTTCAAGAGGACAGAAACGATCAAGAAAAGCTCCCCTGAATTTTTTCCAATCAAGAGGACCCGGATCAATAGCTCTCTCACTCTTCTATTATTCAAACCACACTTGAGCAACACCTTGAGTTGATAAGAGGCCAACTCCGCCTTTTCAATCATAGTCAATCCTATAATGCCTTCTATTTTGTAAACCTCATCAATGAACTCTTAAGGATCCTCATCAACCTTTGAACCATCAAATTCCAGAGGATTTATCCGAGTAAATTCCCTTATCCTTGCCACCGCCATACCCATATTTGGGTTCACGGGAGAATTAGCCTCTCTATTGGCTTGAGCCGCATAGATTGAGCTAACACAAGGAAAGTGGCTCGAAATTCAACATGAGTCAGTTGCTCGACCAACAGATCAACCCAAACTTGAGGAACCTCAAGCTCAACATTATCGTTACCCGTATTCCTTATCACATAATCTCTTCAAGGGGCCATATCCTAAAAAGGATCAAACATGATTTAGGAGAAGGATATTTATAGAGATAGACTGCTTGGCACAACTTTAGAGTAATGAAATAAGTGAATTTCCTAAACGCTTTGGAGCTTCCTATTCATAAATGTGGCGCGCTTAACACTTATAAATAAGACTCTACTCAATGTGGCTTGTAAGACTTCCTAGGATCTTTTTCTAAAACCTTGTGCTCTAAATACGAAGTTTGTCATGTCCCACTGTATACCCTAGACATGGAGAATAAGACCCTGAAAGTCCTTACATAAGCCACTTGACATGCATATACACAATATAATAGAGAAAAATAAGAAATCTCATAAGAATGTAAAGAGTCTGACATAAATGGAAGTACATCAAAGTCTAGACAAGCCATCTATTATATCAATGAGAGTGGTCGGGAAGTAACCTGTACACCACATACAAAGTCTCAAACATAAAGACACAAGAAAGCAAATAGAAGCAACATGGTCCTCAGAACATGAGGACTCACCAATTCTTTTTTTTTTGTCAAACTATCAGCATATTATTAATAACACAACAGAAATAAGATCCTCCCCTTACATAATTCTTACAACCCTTTCACAAAGCTAACACATATATAAAAACTACCCATCCATCCATGTCTTCTACTAATTTATGCATATACATTGTATCTTGCAATATATATTTCATCCACCCCTTATCCTTACAAGTATGTTTCCTATGAAGTATCTCCATGATTTTGTGTTTAGCATCCATATTTATCAGCTTCAGTACTTTTGTTTGGATAGGGACAATGCTTTACCTGAGCACCTCATTGCGATCCATCCAAATATGGTATACTGTTATTGCCAATATTGACCATATAAATGCTCTACTTATCTTGCCTCTGGCCTTTCGTGCACACCTCCTCCACATGTACTGTATTTCTTCTATATGTACTCTGAGCTGCATCCATTGTAGTACACCCCTTAGGCACTGTTGCGAGCAATCACATTGGAAGAACAAATGCTCTCTTGTTTCTAGTTTGTTTCTGCATAGGATACACGTATCCTCTTCACATACACCAAAAGTAGCAAGTCGTGTTTGTGTGAGCAATATATTGTGCATCATGACCCAAAACATAAAGCTATGTTTTGGTACATTTGCATTATTCCATAACCCTCTCTAGCTAGGCTAGTGTTCACCTGGTCCCATTTTCCACTGGTACCCACTTTGAATTATATATTTCCTAGCTGCTGTTAGCTATCCATTTTCACATATCCCGAAGAAAATTTCTCCTTTAGTGTGCACACTCATTTCCAGTACCAACAACTATTAATTTGATGCCTATATTGCTACCAATCCTTCCCTTTGAGGTAGATGTGATTGATCCATTTAACCCATAGATTGTTTGTTTGGCTTGCAGTATTCCATACATACTTTGCTACAACAACTTCATTCCATGTCATACATTTCCCTCCTTTATTGGTCTGCATACTCGGTCCCATGCTATCAATGGGGTTTTGCTTGTGTGCTCCTGTCCACTCCATAGAAAGTTTCGACATATATTTATTATCTGTTTAGCACTTTCCTCGGTAGTTAGAAAGTAGTGGCCCAGTAGAAATGCATGTGTAGAAGAATAGAGTTCCCCAGTTCCACCCTTCTAGCATAAGATAGTTGTTTGGATCCCCATAATTTTATTCTACTAGACATCTTATCAATCAACACTTCCCAATAAATTGCTGAGATTTTCTTTGATGATATTGGAATCCCTAAGTACCTAGATGACATCTTCCCTTTTTCATACGTAGTCAGCTCACAAAGATCTTTTATTTCCTTATTTTCTATATTCGCTGAAATATGTTTTATTTTGCTTAATTTGTATTAAATCCAGATGACAATGAGAAAGCCTTCAATTCTATTAGAATTAGCACTATTGATCCAAAAGTACCTTTACTAAACATCAACATGTGATAAAAAAAAACACAGATGGTTCAGCCTGATTGCTTTGCACTTTGAATGAAATTCAAAACCTTCTAATGCAGTTACCCTTCTCATAACTTTGGTGAAGTACTCCATTCATATCACAAACAACAATGGTGAGATATGATATCCTTGTATCAACCCTATCTTCCCAATTATACTCCCATGTATTCCTCCATCAATGACGATTGAGTACTATGTAGTGGATACACATTCCATTGTCCATTTGATAAACTTGCTTGGGAAATTCAGCCCATACAACATCTCTTCCACAAACTCCCACTTAACAGAATCATACGCTTTCCTTAAGTCCACCTTTATCAAACAAATTTTTGTAGTGTTCTTCATATTATATAACCTTACTAGGTCCTAACATATAAAGATATTCTGTGATTCTCTAAAATTATACTTGGCAACACTCTTTTCAATTTGTGACATAACATTTTTGATATCACTTTGTATATTGTGTTACAACACACAATTGGTCTAAAATCCCTTACATTATCAACATGTATTGATTTAGGGATAAGAGTGAATATTGTATTATTTACTCCTTTCAACATTTTCCCCGTATGGAAGAATTCTAGCAGACCTTCCATCATATCTTTACCCACAATATTCCTCCATTTGTCTTTAAAGAATTTGCTACCTAGCCGTCAGGGCTTGGAGATTTATTCACCTCAATCTCCCATAATGCTTCTTTTACACCGGCCTTTATGAATTCTTGACTCAACATTTATATTTTTTCCATAGAAACAAGTTCCCCTTTTTTGACCACCTTACTGCATACATGTTGGCTCTCCCATGTCTTTGTCACGACCCGGGGGTGCACCTCTGATGCAACACGGCGTACTCGATCCCACAGGGGTCTAATACACGCCTCATAACATTCTTGAACATAAGAACATAGAAAAGTAGAGAAGAATTAAAACTTTCTTTACAATCGAAGACATTTTCATTAAAAGCAAGTAGAAGACTTTCTAGACTTGGTCTCAAACCATCTAATACTTTGAATACAACATTGGGACTTAGCCCATACAAAATTTTTAGCATAAACTAAAAGACACAAAGGAAAGGGTTGGGTTCGTCCTCGAAACTACGAGGACGCACCAAATCTTTGACTCCATGTTCCTTAGAAACCCATCTTCCATGAACAAGACATCCAATCACCAAACCCTACACTTTGATAAAAATGAAGAAATATGGGTTAGCACATTAGATGTACTAAGTATGAAAGCCATGCAAAAACCGTTCTTAAAACAGACATTTTCTTTGATAGTCATGATAAATGCCATTTTTATAAAACTTTCATGACATGAACATAATAGGCATAATATTCAACCACAACCAACATACAAGTCATCTAAACCACATTAGAAAATGATCATCATATAAACCTTTACCTTCATATTAAGCCTTCACCTCAAGTAACCCTCAAGCTATACTTTGTGCAATGTATGGATAGCGTCCCATACCACCATCCACACCAAAGTGCCACCTTAAGGTCACCCAAAGTGAACTTACCATTCAACCTTTCCATCCTTACACAATACTCATACACAAGAGACATACACATTACATAAGTCACATCAACATATCAAGACCATCACCTAGGGCAACTCTAAGTCATACTTGTGCAATGTATAAGTAGCATCCCATACTACTACTCACACTAAGTACTTCTTGAAGTCACCATAGACAAGGCCCATTCATATTTATTAAGTCCTGACAAGGAAGTAACTCATAATACCATCCAAGTATACATATTCATTAAGTTCTGACAAAGAAGTAATGCATAATACCATCCAAGTATCGCATGCATCTTCACATTAATCATATAAGTCAACATTCTTCATTAACTTCATTACATTAAGAGCACCTCATTCATTTTGACATTATATCAACATTCTTCATTAACATCATCATAGGAGCACATTCATTACACTTAACATTATAAAGGAACAGACCACAACCTCTCTCAAAGCCTACTTGTGCAATGCATAGATGGCGTCCCATACCACCACCCATACTAAGTAGTGCAGTCTTAAGAAGCCATAGTTCATTAACATTCTTTGTGGGGTAAGCCTTAACCGACATAGACCATGTGAGCTTGACATGAAATCCTGGTGTCACCCTCACTGGATAAAGGGATTCCTACTTGCCTAAGGTAGGACTATCATTTTATAGCTTAAGTGAATCCACTAGCTAGACCTATGTGGGCACATAGTTATGGGATAAGGAGATTGTTACTAAACACCCCGCCTCAACTCACGGATGAGCATCCATCATACTGCTTGCATCCATTGTTGCCTCCAAGTTCTCCTCCACCTGGTTGGACCATGACCTCCTTGATTTCATCTAAAATAATGGTGAAGTACCTAAGTTTCTCGCTTTTTGAGTTGCCATTGTTCCCTGGCTAGGGCTCAGATCTAGTGGTACAATCCCTTGTATTACATTTACATTCTTCATCTTCTTTGCATCCCCTGTGTGGGCTCCCTTCTGCTTTTGTGTGTGTAATTCTTGTATTCCACCATGGTTCATCATCCCCTTACCCCCATTTTTGGATTTCCTTGTCATTTCAACTATAGCTGAGAGGAGACCATTTTAGAGAGAGAGAAAATGTTGATGTTTTTGAAGTTTTTTTTTGAAAAGATTACTCACCAACTCTTGATCTTAGAATTATCTATGAGATCACGCAGAGAGATGAATCGTTACACCCTACATTAGTGAAAAAATGTAGGCAAAAGTATGCATTAGTACATGAAATGTACTAAGTATGAGGGAAATGTAATAAAAAATGAGACATGATCATAGGGGGACATAACCAAAAACATGATATGCATGACCAAGCTAATCATAGTAAAATCATTTAAGAAGAAAAATCGTAAATCGTGAATGTGGTCAACGCATAATAAAATCACAAGGAAATCTTTATAAAACATTTGTAAGTAACTTAGTTAATTTTGTGTGATATTAGCTTTAATCAACATTAGACGTGCGAGCTATAACATGGAATCCTATATAACTCACACACCTAGAAGAGAGAGTCTTACTTGCTAAGGTAGAACTCCATATCATATCAAATGCTATATGTGAATATACTATCTAGGCCAATTAAGGCAAACCTACGGGGGCATGTAGTTAGGAACTAGAGGTTGCTACAAGAGACTACCCTATATGAGCCTCAACCTAGTTCTCTCAGTGCTAAGTTATATCCCAACATAATAGTCATTTTCATAAAGTCATCATCATCCATGGAAAACGTATGATTCAATAACTAATCCAAGCTAAAATAGCATAGAGTGACTAATTAAATCTTGAATCAAGTCTAAGTGAGAAAACCTTTCACCAAGACATGATACCTTAACATGTGAGAAAAACTTTCATAATTTATTGATGCTCATCTTAAAGAAACCTAAATCATAAATATTTCCTTCTGATAAATCATGTAGAAATTTATAAAACATCATTCATTGATTCATTGTTTTTCTTCAAATTCATGAAAATTAGGGTTCACAGTCAAAATCATGATCAATGTATGAGTTCACATGGAATTGATTTGAAAACATGTAAATGAATCTAAATAGTCTGAATATGATCAAAATCAAAATATTGAATCAAGACAAATAGAACCCATGAGAAATTGAATGAAAACCTAACCAATTGAATTGAATTTCAATTGAAATCTTTGGTGACTCAATGGATGAATGAAACCCATTGATGAACTCCTTACATACCTTTATTTAAGCCCTATAATCAATGGTTAACATACAAATTTGATCTTCAAGAACCATAGCTTTCTCTTCCATGATCTAGAGAGAAGATATTTGGAGAAAATTTTAGGAGAATTAAGGAATTTTATTGAATGAGGGATTTGGGCGGATTCGCAAGGGTAAAGGGTAGTTATAGGGCTTAGATTTAGGGTAAAAATGACGTAGCATAGGCATTAAGTGCATAGAAAAAGACCCTAATACCCTTTGAAATAACTGCTGACCGAGGGGTCTGACCTACGATCTGTAGAAATTCCTATGGTTCGTCATGGTTGATTATAAAACCAACTTTGGAAACTCGAATATTCAATAATTTCCCACAAGACTATTCTACGATCCATCAAATCTTCTACATTCCATAGATTCCATTCGTACAACTGACCATTCACTTCAAAATTTCATCAAGTCTGGTACCTTTCTATGGGACCTTCCTAGGCTTGTAGAAAAAATGACGGCCTGTCAAACCCTTCTGTAGGATTGAGGTCCTGAATCAAATCTCTGAATCAATCATATGGTTTCCATCTACAGCCCATCAACCATCCTACGATTCGTCTTGTCAAGTCATAGGTCAAAACTTCAGAAATTGAATATTCTAAAACTCGACACAACTTCTACAGTTACCCTTTTACGACTAGTAGGACATCCTATGGTCAATAGATGGGACTCGTAGTTCTCTGCTAATAATCAATTTCTACATTTTTCTTTCCTTGTTGACTTTCCAACTTCATGGGTATTACATAAAATCTGATGGAAATAAAGTTGATTTGTCGAGAAAAGAAAAGAATTGATCTTGTGGTATTTGTTTGAAAACAAACCACTTGGAGAAAAATTGTTGGTAGAAGTCAAAGAGTTCTCAATTGAATGTAGATATTATAAGAAGTATGGGCACACTGAGAAGTATTGTAGGAAAAAATATTATCAAAATGGTCAGTCTGTTGAACGAGTGAATTTCACAGATGATAATAGAGTTGGAAAATCAAAAGAGGTGGTTCTAATTGCCTCACACACATTCCAGGTTAATCGATTTAATTGGTATGTTGATAGTGCGTGGACAAGTCACTTGGAGATTGATGAAAACTTATTTCTTTACCTTCGACATATCTGATAGAACTAAAGTGAAGCTCAGAAATGGTGCAAGATCATCTTAGAGTGCGGTAAAATTTCTACTGACGAAGGTATGAAATTTATTAATGAAGTTCATTATGTGCCAAATCTGACTCAAAGCTTGTTAAGTGTTGCTCATTTGCTTCATAAAAAAATATTTTCTTAATTTTTAGGACTAACAATGTGTCGTTTATGAGCCTAAAGGATGTAAAGTAGCTAATATTAGCGTGATTGACGATTTCTTTTCAATTTCATGCTATATTTCTTGTAATTTCTCCTTCAATGTTAAATTGAATCATACTTGGCTTTGCCACAAAAGGTTCGATCATTACAACCTTAACTCATTAGTGTATATGCAGTTAATGGGTATATTGCTTGATGTACCCAATATTGTCATGTCTAGAGATATTTGTGAGTCATGTCAATTTGGTGAAGTTCATAGCCTATCCTTACCTAAAGAAAGTCTTTGGAGGGATAAGAAAAAGCTAGAGTTGATTCATACATATTTATGTGGACCAATGAGGATGTATTTTTGAATGAAAAAAAACTTTATTTTCTTTGTGGATGACAACAAATTTCAAGTGTTTTTTTGTTTCGAAAGAATTTAAGGTTATGATAAAAAGAGAGAATGGTTGTCTATTAAAGTATATCAGATTAGATAATGGAACTGAGTATACTTCATATCAGTTCAACAAATATTGTAATGATTTAGTATCCATCAATAATTCACTATTAGCTACACTCGAGAACAAAATGAGTTTTCTAATAGGAACAACAAAACAATGATCGAGATGGAGAAACACATGTTCAAAGAATACAAAATGCCTAATATTTTTGGCCTAAAGAAGTCAATACCACTATCACTTTTTTATATAGATTACCAACTAGAATAGTTCAAGGCATGGTACCATTTAAACCTTGGAAGGGTATAAAGTCATCTGCAAGACACTTGTTGGTATTTTCTTCAGTGTGCTATGTACATGTTCTTGATGCTAAAAGAGGAAAATGAGATAGCAAGATAGACCTTTGTGTTCTTTTGGACTTTTGCACAATTGCAAAAGGGTACAATATTAGTAGCAAAAAGGTGTTTGTGGGTAGAGATCTTGTAGTGGATGAGTCTAGCCACTATGATTGGGATGAATATATTATTGTAAAGATAGAATGTGGGAGTACTTCTGTTGCAACTCCAAATTCACAAAAAAGTGATGCCTCCTTTAGTTCTATTATTGAAAAAAACCAATAATTCAAATGTTGAATTAGCTATATATTCTCCTATTTTGAAGACCAAATCACTATCTGAAGCTTATGAGCAATGCAATTTTGCCCTTGTTGAACCATCCTCATTTGAAGAAGCAAAAAGTCACAAAGTTTGAATTTCACTACTAATTTTACCTAATTTACTGATAGAAACCTGGTTTTGAGAGAAATGTACCATTTTTGCCTTATAAGGCATATGTTGATAAGCTCAAGTTGCCCCTAGATTGAATTCCAGGTTTTACTTTTATTGTATGTACTGATAAGCGGAGGCGGGTTCCATAGTTGTGTTAGAGGTCCACAGGACATCACTGAGACAATTTCGGAACTTTTTACATTAAACATACATTGGCAACATGTGCATTGCATCTCATTATATGATTGGTTGTATGTGTTGTTTGGATTGTGTGGTAGAACTATTATTGCCTTCCTTGTCAGTAGTGTTTGTTTACTTTTAGCCTTATCAGTATCATTTTAGAACTATCGTGCTGCTTATTTATATGTATGATCTTGCTGAACTCAGTCAACCATTGATGCCTATTGGGTACCCTATATTTTGGTATTCATACTACACTTCTTCACCTTTTTCTGATGTAGCTCCCACTACAAACCACCTTTAGTGAGCAGAGGATCTTTCTTGGGCATCACAAACTTGGATCATGGTGAGCTCCTGGCATTCAGAGACTTTTGCCTTCCCTCTTTTGTACTGACTTGTATTTTGTTTTTTGATTAGTCAGTTCTCTTGTATATATAGCCTTTTTTGTACTTATTAGTAACTATTGTAAAGGTGGCACCAGGTCCTGGGTTAGGTCTTTGTTAGTTTCCCTTCTCGGTCACCTTTGGGTCTCTTTTGTATATTTTGTATTGAACTACAAATTTATGATATGAGCCATTTTCTATAATCTATTCTTGTATTTCTCTTATTATTATTATTATCAACTTGTTGTCATCCGCATGTTTTGTGTGGGTTTAGGGTTTCCAACTCGGGGGTTATAGTAGCTGCCATCATGACCTAATTTTGGGGTGAGACAATGTGGTATCAGAGCTTTAGGTTCACCGATCTTACTAATATAGGAGCAAGTTTCTAGTAGAGTCACACAAATTGGTAAGATGACATCTGTATTCTATCTTTGAGAGGCTATAGGACATTCTTAAGAATACTTCAATATTTCTTGTTTCTTATCATGTATTGGTGATTGTAGTAATATCTAAACTTTATTGTTTCATTCTTATGAAGATGCTTAAGATGAGATCATCTACGGGTGGGTAAGAGCCTCCTCCACCTCTAGATGGAGCCCTAACTTGGGGTAGAGATTGAGGCCAATCTTGAGGTCGAGGAAGAGCATGGGTGCAACACTAACTTGACATCAGGAGCGGGCACAATCACTAGAGCCTGAGATAGAGGTTGAGCATGTTCAACATCAATTGCATGGTGTGGGGCTAGCCCATCTCCACTAGAATTCATGGCCATGCCAATGCTATATGATACATTAACCAAGATCCTCTAGTGTATGAAGGGTTTGTCACATGCAAAGAATTTTCCTGGTACTTCAAATAGACCCTATGTTCGAGATTGGGTTTTAATTTCCTTCCAGAAAGGGGTACATGCAGTTCAAACTTTAGAAGCACGTCATGCTTCTACAGCTCCTCATTTATTGGTTCAACTGGTTTAAACTTTTGCTCTATCTATGAAATCTAGGCCAACTATGTTTTTTGAAGAGAAGAAGATGTTAGGGTTGTTCATAAGATTGGGTCCTCCCAGTTTCTCAGGTGCTGTAGGCAAGGAGGCCCATGAGCTTCTACTTAGTTATTAGGAGAGGTTGCGTATCCTTGGTCTAGTGGATTCTCATGGGGTTGATTATACACCCTTTCAGCTCGATAGGTCAGCAAAGCAGTGGTGCAGGTCCTATCTTGAGTGCAGACCTATTGCATCACCTTTGATGGTTTGGACTTAGTTCTCCAAGGATTTCTTTAAGAAGTATATACCTCGCAGCCTTAGGGAGTGGTTGAGGTATGAGTTCACATACTTGACTCAGGGATCATTGTCAGTTACAGACTATGAGATGCGGTTCCATGAGTTAGCTAGACATGTATCTATACTTATGTCGACTGAGCATAATAGGGTGAACAAATTTGTTAGAGGGCAGTTATTTCCACTTTGGTTGGTTACAGAGGAGATGGTGGTGTCGAGTTGTTCATTTATCTAGATAGTTGATCATGCACGCGCCATTGAGGAAATCTATCATGAGGCATATGGAGGAAGCGACAATAGACCCCGTCTTTAGGGTGGTTTTAGAGGGTTTTTGTACTGTGACAGAGGGTTTCTGGGTAGAGGTTACCCACAATAGTTTCAGCCCGCTAGAATGGTTCAAGCAACTCTTTAGCTTACAAATGGATGCACTACTACAAGTTCTATTGGTAAGTTGGTTCAGACTTATTGGGGTTCACATTCATGGTATTTAGGCCATAATGTCTATACGGTTCCAGAAGAGTCATGTTAGTAGGTCACTTCTGGTCGGGTTTGTTAGGAGAATGATGAGATTGACCACTTTCCTATAGAGTGCCATTGGGGTGAACCATTCAGAAAACATAGTCAGCAGGTTTAGGCCCCTAGGGATCTAGTACCATCGACTAGGGGATGTCCCAAGGGTACTCGAGGTGGTTCTTAGGCAGGCGGGTTGGGCACTCAAGGTGGACGCGGCCATATGTATACTTTTTCGGGGAGGTTAGAGGAGAAATGTATAGATGATGTTATCACATGTGCGGAATATATCTCTCATCAGTCTACTTATGTTTTAGTTGATTTGGGGTCTACATTTTCATATGTGTCTGCTTATTATGCTAGGATTTTGGAGTAATCTTGTGAGGTGATGATTGTACATATGCATGCAGTTACCCCCATAGGTGATTCTTTAGTACTGGATCGAATTTACAGTTCTTGTGTTGTGATCATCTTGGGGTATTATACTTGGGTAGACCTTATTGTAAGATAAGGTGAATTCTTACTTGACTCTAGCCATGGATTGGTTATCTCCCTACCATACGGTCTTGGATTTATTCTCCAAGACTGTTACTTTGTATATGCCTGGTATTCCTATACTTGTAAGGACCGGTACATGCCAAGAGATGTGAATTTTTTTTGTGATTTCATAATGGTTGGTGGGGAATGTCTATCTAGCCTATTTAGTTTATGTCCGTGATACTAGTGTCGACACCCCTCGTCTTGAGTCAGTTCATGGGTTAGAGAGTTTGTTGATGTGTTTTGTACCGATATACCCACTGGTTCTTCTAACTGTGATATTGACTTTGGTATTGATGTTGAGCCGGGCAAGTAGCTCCAGGACCTATTGGGCAAGGGGTTCATTATGTAATGCCCCATAAGTTTGTAGCATTTCAAATAACAAGTTTATGTTTGACAAGTCGAATTATCATATTTAACGTCAACCCTCATTAAGATGAAGGGAGAATAATGGAAAAGTAGGTGGTTACACTAAAGAATAACTATAGTAAATCACTTGAATTCATATATGGAAGTTAGAGGCCAAGGGGAACCTAGAAATAATTATTTTTAAGTGAGGGATTTATTATAAGAAAGTTTTAACATGATCTTACTTATGTACAAACTTGAGATGAGTATATCTCCCAATCTGTATAGAGTTACAAAGACTAGAACATATCAAATCAAAGATCTACGAGTCCAATTTCCAATTCACAAAACCATTATAAATATGACATAGGAGTACAAAGTTATGAACATTTTATCGCAGACTATCCGGACAAATTGAATAACAGATCCGGGTTGAGTTTGCCCGACTTTAAAAAGTGCCTTTTGACTTTTAAAAGATAGCCTTCACATTTTCTCAAAGGAAAAACTTCCAGCATCTATGGAAGAGTCCTCTAAGTTGAATTAATAAAACACCCCCTTATAGCTTGATTTTTCATTGACTTATGTTCAGAGAAATATTTTCCATGTCTCAAGCTTTATTTTGTGATGTTTTGTATCATTTTTTGTTGTGGTTGACTTTCGTGTTTAATCTAGGTTTTAAGTTAAGTATATGGCTGAGCTACTTTGAGGTAAGGTTCTACACCTATTTTGCTTAGAATATCATGGTTGAATGTTTGAAATTGACTTCTACGACCTGCGCTTCGATTTGGGATTTTCTCTTAAGGTTGTGGATTTAGTAGGGTGTTTGACCATTGAGGCAGATTGTTATGCTTGACAAACAGAATCTTTTTGGTTAAGATAAGTTTCCTCCAATCATCTCCCTCGTGTTTTTACATTTTTGTTATTTTGTCAATTTTTGAGCCAGGAGGTTGTTTGAGTGCTATGGCTTCACACAACATTGTTGTTGTGTCATTTTGAGTAATTTAGATGTGTATAGGATGCTATTCAAGCTATGGAGGGATGGAATATTTGTGCGCCACTTTAGATGTCACATACGACAAATTATCAATTGAACGGCGTGACGTGCACTTTGTTATATTTTCATGGGAGCTTGCCGTTCTTGTGAGCTGTTGATAGACATGTGTTGTTGTTAGAAGCTGCAGGTTATTTTTGAGATTGTGACTTTGTTTGTTTGGTTGAAAGTGGTCTAGTCGTAATGATGACCTTAACACCTTATTGACTAGTTATGGCTCGTTTTTGTAGCATGGTTGATTTTTGTATTATTGCATTACTTTTAGTTAGTCAAGCTTCGTAGATACATAACTTAGGCTTCGGTTGAAAAGTATGTTAAGGCTATTATTTCTCTTATGGCATGATACTAATGACCTAACTTGTTATGGCCCGTGTATTATCATTATTTGACTTATAGTCTTATCCTATTGAGTTGACTGCCACCTTATGATATAATGTCTATTGGCGACAGTCTACTCCTTGCTTAGTGGCCTAGAAAGTCATGTTATAATTGTGTTTTGATTAATTATAACTAATTATTATTGTTGTGATGTTTTATCGTCTGGTTTCTACCTATGAGCTTGTTTTGGCTTCAACAAATACTAACACGACACGATTCTTGAGAATACATATTGATTTCTATACTAAGCTTGTGGGTTGGGTAGACCGAGTCTATGGGCCAGGTAGACCGAGCTTATAGGTCGGGTAGACCGTGTCTATGGGGTGAGTAGACCATGTCTATGGGTCAGGTAGGTTGTACTTATGGGGCATCCTATACGTATTATACCACATAGCATCAGATTTGGATGATTCAGGGCCCATGTAGGTTTAATTACTCCATATCAAATTATCATTGGACCCAGGAAAGTGGACAAATATGGGTATTTGGCAGATGTTTGTGTTCATTAGGACTTATAGGGATCCATAATGTGAAAGAGGATGACGTGGGATGCTGAAGAGGACATGGAATCTAGATATCCCCACTCGTTCACTTCTTCAGATGTTCTGCAAGGTAGACAGAGAATAAACCCGCATTTGAGTGTTTGATGTATGTTACTTGATATTATACGAGTTTCTGTGTTGTTTTATATTATTTCATGTACATTATTATCATTCGAGCATGAATGTTCCTAGGGGGGAGAATATAATACCCCATAAGTTTGTAACATTTGAAATAACAAGTTTATGTTTAAAAATCCGATTTATCATAATTTACGTCAACCCTCATTGAGATGAAAGGATAATAATGAAAATTAAGTGGTTATACTAAGTAATAACTATATTAAGTCAGTTGAATTTATAGATGGAAGTTAGAGGCCAAGGGTTACCTCGAAACCAAAATTTTAAGTGAGGGCTCTATTATAAGAAAGTTTTGATATGATCTTAGTTATGTACTGACTTGAGAGGATTATATATCCCAATATGTATAGAGTTCCGAAGACTAAAACATATTAAATCTAAGGTGTATGATTCTAGTTTCCAATGCATAAAACCATTCATAAATACAACATAAGAGTAGATATATATGACCATTTTACCACAGACTATTCGAGCAAACCATGTCACCGATCTGGGTCTAGTTTGGTCTGCCTTAAAAAAGTGCTTGTTTTTTACTTTTAAAAAGATAACCTTCACATTTTCTCAAAGGAAAACGTCCATCAGCCATGGAAGAATCCTCCAAGACCATTGAGGTAAGAAAACACCCCTTCTAGCTTAATACTTCATTGGCTCATGTTGGGAGAAATGTTCTCCTTGTGGCAAGCTTTGTTTTATGCCATTTCTTATCATTTTTCATTGCGGTTGGAGGATTTTCGTGTTTAGTCTGGGTTTAAAGTTAAGGATATGGTTGATCTACTTGAGGTAAGGTTCTACTCCTATTTTTCATAGAAAATCATGGCTGAATGGTTGAAATTGAAACCTATGACCTTGACTTCAATTTTATATTTTTTTGTTGTGGATTTGTTATGGTGTTGGACCCTTGAGACAAATTTTTATGCTTCACAAATAGAATATTTTTTGTTATGGTAAGTTTCTTCCAATTACCTCCCTCGTGTTTTTACATTTTTTGTCGTTTTGTCAGTTTTTGAGCCACAAGGGGTGTTTGAGTGCCATGGCTCCGCGCAGCCTTGTTGTTGTGTTATTTTGAGCTATTTAGATGTGTATATGATGCTACTAGAGTTATGAAGGGACAGGATGTAACACCCCGGAAATTCTATGACTTAAGTTAGAGCCTCACCTTATGAATAATGACTTAAAAATATTTAAAATGATGTTTATAAACCTAACTAATGTATTTGGAAGAGTAAAAGTCTAAACGTCAAGAAATGACCACGAAGTCCGAAAACTAGAGAAGAATGTGTTCAAGTGTGTCCTTAGGTTTTGGGTAGGTTTGGGAGTGTCGTATAATGGTATAATCTGGTGAAAAGGTTTAAAATAGGTAAATATATGTTTCTAGGGTCAAAACGTTCGAATACGACTCCCCGGGGCCACCCTAAGAGACCCCAAGGAGGACCCCAACCTTAGCCAAGCAAGCTGCCAAGGCAGCTTGCAAATTGCACTTGGAGTGAATAGGGGCGCGTCGCGCACTTGCTCCCCAAAGGAGAAAAAAGTCAGTTCGCGATGCGGTCTTGTCGCGGACTCCACTGTCTCAAAATTTAATTCCAAATATCTTCAAGGAACAGCTCTGCGTCGCAGACTTGTTCCGTGACGAAAATGCAAAAATTCAAAAATCTATTTTTACTTCATTAAAGAGTCCATTTAAGTGAGGGGTATTTAGGGTACTTTAGGGGACGTGGATATAATGATTTTTAAGTCAATTTATCTCACTTTTATCACTCAAACACAAAACCCCAAAGATCTAAACCTAAAGTTCCTCCTTCTCTATACTCTTTCTCTATCTTCTCAAGAACTCCATTGAAGAAGATTGGAACTTCAAGAAGAAGACCAACTCTCCAAGGTTTCAACTCGGATTTTTGTGGTTACATCATCAATAAGGTATGGTTGCTTATCACTCTTGGGATTCCTTTCCCCAAGAGGCCCCTTCAAGATGAATTTCAAAATCTCCAATTTCTAGGTTTCAATCCAAAAATGTGGGTCTTCTTTCTAAAGTGAACTTGATGTTATAAACTGACTTTGATTGATGTTATATGAACAATTATGGATGAATTTATGTTGTATTGGTGGTTTCTTGAAGAATTTCCCATGAGACCCATGTTTCTCCTTCTTTTCCTAATTCTAACCCTAGTTTGTGTTGGATAATGATTGAAGGTTATGAATTGAATGTGATGTTATGTAATTCATGTTTGTATGATGATTCTACCCTAGGTTATGTATAATTTCTATGAAATTAGGGTTGAATCTTTGAATGAAGCCTTGAAGGCTATGAAGGGAATATGTCAATTGCTTATATTGATGTTCATTATGTTATTACTTCATGAATTACCTTGTATTATGTATTGGTTAAGAATTGTTTGGTAATTGAAGTATGGATGTCCCATGAAGGGCAAGAAGGTATGAAGGTTGGTTCTTCTTTGAACTCAAGTATGAAAGGTGAATTACTTAGATTGTAATGATGCTATACCTAATGTGTTGTTGTGGTGTTGATGACTTTGTTTCCTCATCCTTAACCCTCTACAATTGAATTAGCTATGAAGTATGTATGTATGTTATAGGTATGATTGCTATATGATTGAAAGGTAGTCCTCATGATTATATTGTAATGTAAAGTGAAAGCTTTACTCACTTGCTAAGTGTTTCTAAGTGGAAGGATTATTACTCACTTATGAACACATATCAGCTATTATGATAAGAGGTCTACATAAGAGTCTAGTAAAGGCTATTGTGAACTTATGTGATGACTAAAGATGGTTACAAAAGGGAATGAGATGCTTAGCATCGAAAGAGCATGTAAATGAGATAGGGGTCTCACGTTTAGTAAGTCCAGCTCCCCACATGGGTCTCACATTTAGCAAGTATGGATTACCTACGGTATGTGTTGTCTCATGAGATGGAACCCCCACGTTTAGTAAGTTAGGGTTTCTAGAAGCAATCTCCTTGACCCTTAACTATGTGCCCACATAGAACTCTAGGTTAGTGTATCCACCTAGATATCTATGTACGAATGGTTACACCTTAGGCAAGTGTTAACCCTCTCTTTTTGATGTGGGAGTAGAACACCAGATTCCATGTAGCTCTCATGGTCTATGTCGGTAAATACAATATTTCCCTAATGTAAAAGTAAATAAAGGTATGAAAGGTGTGAACTCTTACTAGGGCTTTTTTAAGGGTTTCTACATAGTGTAAGGGAGGGTATGGGACTTCTCTGCATATTGCACTTGTGGGATCCTAAGAGATGGTTGTAGTAGTGTTCTCTTATGATTATGATTATTATGACTTATGTATGTTGAAGCTATGTTATGTATGGTCATTATGAATGTGGTAAGTTATGATGAAATATGATCTTATTAAAGTATGTATGAAGTAGGCTGCTTAATGTGATACTTGGCTTTGAATAGGGTTATGGGTTCTATTCTTTGTATTGCACTAGTATTGCTTGGGCTGTCTACATGTTGGGATGATATTATGTTGGTTTGGACTATGATACTTAATTTGTGTGCATATTGGATTTACTTGGCAAAAAGAATGTTTTGAATAAAATGTCCTTTTATGCATGTTTCAATGGTTTTTATGCATAGTAGCCATACTTAGTACGTGTGTTATACTAACCCATATATTCTCCCTTTTCCCAAAGATTTAGGTTTAGGCTGTTGAGGATTCAAGCTTACTTCTCAAGACACTTGGAGTTGTTTCCCCAAGTTGGTGAGTCCTCAAGTTCGAGGACAAGACCCTATGATCTAGCTTCTATGTTTAGTTCTTTGCTTATGTTGAAAGACGTTGTTGTGCTTTCTATTTCTAAGACTTCTTATTAATGTTAGGGCTAAGTCCCATTTTCGATACTTCTATGTCTAGATGGTGCATTGTGACGAAGTTAGATTCTATTTTTCATATATGAAGTGAAGTTGAACTTCCAAAGTAAAAGTTTTAAATTTTCCATGGTTTTATTCTATGATACATGTTATGACGAATCCTAAGGGCTTGTATAAGACCTCTTCGAGGTCAAATACGCCGGTAACGACTAGGGGGTGCTCTCGGGTCATTACAAACTTGGTATCAGAGCATAAGGTTAGGAATAATGTTGGATTCATGTCTCAAGATACCACGTCAAGTAGAGTCTTGTTCATGGGTGTGAAGTGCGCCACACTTATGAATGAGAGGCTACGAGTTGCTTAGGAACTTTCACTCTTTTGTTATTCCATAGTCGTGCCTAAGAGTCTTAACTCTATTTAGTCCTATTCTTCTAATCCTTCTCTTGTGCTTATAGGCAATGAATACAAGAAGGAACAACGCAAGGAGGGCCGGTGAGGAGAATGTGAATGAGGCGGTTCCCCCTCAAGCCCCTCAAAACCCTCAAGTTCCTATTGAAGAAGGGGCTATGTCTAATGTTGACATAAGGTTGGCTATTCATAATTTCACTCAAGTGTTGGCCACTCAAGTTGCAAGGGAAGCTAGGGTTCAAGTGAACCCCAATGCTAGCCCTACTACTTCTAGGATAAGGGATTTCAAAAGGATGAATCCCCCTACTTTCTTTGGCTCCAAAGTGGAAGAAGATCCACAAGGGTTCATTGATGAAGTGTTTAAGGTTCTAGAGGCTATGAGTGTATCTTCTCAAGAAAAGGTAGAGTAAGTCGCGTATCAACTCAAGATGTGGCACAAGTGTGGTATGAACAATGGAAAGAGAGGAGACCTATTAGAGAGGGTCCAATAAGTTGGGCTACATTCAAGATGGCTTTTCTTGATAGGTTTTTCCCCTTGGAACTAAGGGAGAGGAAAATGCAAGAATTCATCAACCTCTGTCAAGGGAGTATGAGTGTGAAGGAGTATGGCCTCAAGTTCACTCAATTGTCCAAGCATGCTCCTACTTTGGTGTCAGACTCTAGAGCTACAATGAACAAATTTGTTATGGGTGTATCTGATCTTGTGGTGAATGAATGTAGGTCGGCAATGCTAATCCCAAGCATGGACATTTCTCGCCTTATGGTTTATGCTGAGCAAATTGAGGAGCAAAAGCTTAAGCGAGTTGGTAGAAATTTGAAGAGGTCAAGGGCCGATGATGGAAATTCTTCTAAGGTTAGGTTTGAAATCCAAGATAAGCCAAAGTTTAAAAAGAGGTTTTCCAACCAAGGTCCTCCTAACACTCCAAGGGTCAACAAAAGTAAAATGTCTACCCCCAAGCCTCAAGAAGCAAGAAGTGGTGGTCCTTATGTTGAGAAGCCTATTTGTACAAAGTGTGGTCGAAAACATGAAGGCAAGTGCCTAGTTGGCATGGGTAATTGCTATGGTTGTGGTAAGAGCGGCCACATGAGGAGGGACTTCTCTATGCTAAGGGCTCAAGGAAGGGAAAATGCTCAATCACAAGCAAGTGGCCCAAATCTCGATGCTCCTAAGAAGAATCTCTTCTATGCTCTCCAATCCTGAGGCGATCAAGAGAGCCCTCCGGATGTTGTGACCGGTATGTTGCAAGTATTTTCAATAAATGTTTATGCTTTGTTGGATCCTGGTGCCACTTTGTCTTTTGTAACCCCTTTAGTGGCTATGAAGTTTAATATGCTTCCCGATATCTTAGATAAACCCTTTTCGGTTTCTACCCCGGTGGGTGATTCCATTATTGCTAATAGAGTTTTTAGGGGTTGTTCCATATCTTTGTCCAATAGAGTCACTTTGGTTGATTTGGTGGAACTTGAGATGTTAGAATTTGATGTTATATTGGGGATGGATTGGCTTTATGCTTGTTTTGCGTCCATAGATTGTAGGACCCGAATTGTGAAGTTTCAATTTCCTAATGAACCCATTTTAGAATGGAAGGGAGGAAATTCCGTTCCTAGGGGAAGGATCATTTCATGTCTAAAAGCTTGTAAGTTGATTTCTAAGGGTTGTCTCTATCATATTGTGAGGGTCAAGGATCTTGAGTCCGAGATTCCTCCTTTGGAGTCGGTCCCCGCAGTGAAGGATTTTTCGGAAGTCTTTCCCGATGACTTACCCGGGATTCCTCCCGAACGGGAAATAGATTTCGGCATAGATTTATTGCCAGATACACAACTCATTTCAATTCCTCCTTACCGGATGGCCCTGGCGGAGTTGAAGGAATTAAAAGCTCAACTCAAAGATTTGTTGGATAAGAGTTTCATCCAACCTAGTATATCTCCTTGGGGTGCACTGGTGTTATTTGTAAAGAAGAAGGGTGGATCTCTTTGTATGTGTATTTATTACCAACAGTTAAATAAGGTGACCATTAAAAACAAATATCCACTCCCTAGGATTGATGACTTATTTGATCAACTTCAAGGAGCGAGTTACTTTTCAAAAATTGATTTGAGGTCGGGTTATCACCAAGTTAGGGTGAGAGGTGTTGATGTTCTGAAAATAGCCTTTCGAACAAGATATGGTCATTTTGAGTTGTTAGTGATGTCCTTTGGTCTTACAAATGCCCCGACAGCTTTCATGGACCTTACGAATCGTGTGTTTAGAAATTTTCTAGACTCATTTGTTATTGTCTTTATTGATGACATCTTGATATACTCTAAAAGTGAGGATGCTCACATGAATCATTTGAGAATAGAATTGCAATCCCTCAAAGATCACCACATCTATGCTAAGTTTAGCAAGTGCGAGTTTTGGCTAAGATCGGTTGCTTTCCTTGGTCACATTGTTTCTAGTGAGGGTATAGAAGTTGATCCAAAGAAAACCGATGCAGTCAAAAGTTGGCATAGACCTTTGAATCCTTCCGACATCCGATGCTTTTTGAGTTTGGACGGTCACTACCGGAGGTTTGTTGAGGGATTTTCATCTATTGCATCTCTATTAACGACCTTAACTCAAAAGAAGTCCAAGTTCGAATGGTCGGAATCTTGTGAAAAGAGCTTCCAATTGTTGAAAGATAAGCTTACCTCCGCTCCGGTTTTGACCTTACCGGAGGGCACCGAAGGGTTTGTAATATATTGTGACGCTTTCCGAGTGGGTTTGGGTTTTGTCCTCATGCAGCATGGTAAGGTTATAGCTTATGCCTCGAGATAACTCAAGGTGCATGAGAGAAATTATCCAACTCATGACCTTGAGCTAGCGGCCGTAGTCTTTGCTTTTAAAATTTGGAGACACTATCTCTATGGGGTACATGTGGGTGTGTTTACCGACCACAAGAGTCTTCAATATGTTTTTAGCCAAAAAGAATTGAATCTCCAACAAAGGAGGTGGTTGTAACTCTTAAAAAATTATGATATGAGTGCCCTTTACCACCCCGGAAAAGCAAATGACGTTGCAGATACTTTGAGTCGTATATCTATGGGTAGTGTGTCACATGTGGAAGAAGAGAAAAGAGAGTTAGCCCGTGATATACATAGGCTAGCCCGGTTGGGTGTCCGACTTGAAGATTCCCCAAAAGGAGGTGTCATGGTCCGTCATAATTTCGAGTCATCGGTTGTTATTGACGTGAAGTCTAAGCAACATCTTGACCCTATTTTGATGGAACTAAAAGAGTCGGTTCTCAACAAAGAAATAGAAACTTTCTCTCAAGGAGAAGATGGGGTGCTTAGGCACCAAGGAAGATTATGTGTGTCGGATGTGGATGGCCTAAGAGAGACAATCTGAGAGGAGACCCATGGGTCCCGATACTTCATCCATCCAGGAGCCACCAAAATATATCGCGACTTACGTGAGATTTATTGGTGGAACGGAATGAAAAGAGACATAGCAGATCTTGTGGCTAGGTGCTCAAATTGCCAACAAGTCAAAGCTGAGCACCAATGATCGGGAGGTCTAACTCAAGATATTGATACCCCCACTTGGAAGTGGGAAGAGATCAATATGGACTTCGTGGTAGGTTTGCCTCGAACCTGTAGGCAACATGATTCCATTTGGGTCATTGTGGATAGATTGACTAAATCTGCCCTTTTCCTTCCCGTCAAGGTTTTTTATTCGGCAGAAGATTATGCTAAGTTGTACATTAAGGAGATTGTGAAATTGCATGGGGCCCCGTTGTCGATTATTTCGGATAGAGGTGCCCAATTTACTTCCCATTTTTGGAGGTCTTTCCAAAGTGGGCTTGGTACTCAAGTGAAACTTAGTACCACATTTCACCCTCAAACGGATGGTCAAGCGGAACGGACCATCCAAACCTTAGAGGACATGTAGAGAGCGTGTGTCATTGACTTCAAAGGTAATTGGGATGACCACATACCTTTAATAGAATTTTCCTACAACAATAGCTACCACTCAAGTATTGCTATGGCACCCTTTGAAGCACTTTATGGTAGAAGGTGCCGATCTTTGGTTGGGTGGTTTGAATTAGGTGAATTTGCTCTTCTTGGTCCCAAGGTAGTCTATGAGGCTACGAAAAAAGTTTGACTTATAAGGGATAGGTTGAAAACGGCTCATAGTCGGCAAAAGCCTTATGCCGATAATAGAAAGAGAGATCTTGAATTTGAAGTAGGTGATTGGGTCTACTTAAAAATCTCACCCATGAAAGGGGTGATGACGTTTGGTAAGAAGGGGAAGCTTAGCCCCTGGTATGTTATGCCTTATGAGATCTTGAAGCGTGTCGGAAAGGTCGTTTATGAGGGTGTAACATGGGAGGCCGAGGCCGACATGAAGTCCCACTACCCTCATCTTTTTCCTCTTACTCCTAGCCAAAGTTAAGGTTAATAGTCTCTCTTAATTAGGTATAAATTGAAAATCATGTGTGTTGATGATTATGACATGATTTCCTTGTATGTGCATATTTTTGTGAAAATTCATGCTTAAAGTTGTATTTTGAGTTTTCATGAATTTTGTTTTTCATGATTGAAATTGCACCCATAAATGTTGTGTGATGTTGTCTTCATGAGAGTTGTAATGAGCATGCTTGATGTTGTCTTGCTAAAGAAATGTCTTGTTGATTGCTTAATATATATATGTTGATGCTTATTGAATATGGAGAAGGTAGTTCGTCCTATACTTATGTGAAGTAAAACGTTTTGAGCATAGTGATGTTGTGGATTAAATCCCTATATGATATGATGATATGATGTTGTTGATGTGACTAGTTGTTGTGCTGCTAGTTTGAGTCATTGACTCCCTAGAAAGAAGTCCAAGTGACATTCGGGGACGAACGTTCCTAGGGGGGATATTGTAACACCCCGGAAATTCTATGACTTAAGTTAGAGCCTCACCTTATGAATAATGACTTAAAAATAGTTAAAGAATAAAAGTCAAAACGTCAAGAAACGGCCACGACGTCCGAAAACTAGAGAAGAATGTGTTCTAGTGTGTCCTTAGGTTTTGGGAAGGTTTGGGAGTTTCATAAGATGGTATAATCTAGTGAAAAGATTTAAAATAGGTAAATATATGTTCCTAGGGTCAAAACGTTCAAATACGACTCCCCGGTGCCACCCTAAGGAACCCCAAGGAGGACCCCAACCTTAGCCAAGCAAGCTGCCAAGGCAGCTTACAAATTGCACTTGGAGGGAATAGGGGCGCGTTGCGCACTTGCTCCCCCAAGGAGCAAAAAGTCAGTTCGCGACAGGGTCATGTCGCAGACTCTCTGTCGCAAAATTTAATTCCAAATATTTTCAGGGAACAAGTCCGCGACGAAAATGCAGAAATTCAGAAATCTATTTTTACTTCATTAAAGAGTCCATTTAAGTGAGGGGTATTTAGGGTACTTTAGGGGACGTGTATATAATGATTTTTAAGTCAATTTACCTCACTTTTATCACTCAAACACAAAACCCCAAAGATATAAACCTAAAGTTCCTCCTTCTCTCTTCTCTCTCTCTTCTCAAGAACTCCATTAAAGAAGATTGGAACTTCAAGAAAAAGACCAACTCTCCAAGGTTTCAACTCGGAATTTCGTGGTTAATTCATCTATAAGGTATGGTCGCTTATCACTCTTGGGATTCCTTTCCCCAAGAGGCCCCTTCAAGAAGAATTTCAAAATCTCCAATTTCTATGTTTCAATCCAAAAACGTGGGTCTTCTTTCTAAAGTGAACTTGATGTTATAAACTGACTTTGATTGATGTTATATGAACAATTATGGATGAATTTATGTTGTATTGGTGGTTTCTTGAAGAATTTCCCATAAGACCCATGTTTCTCCTTCTTTTCCTAATTCTAACCCTAGTTTGTGTTGGATAATGATTGAAGGTTATGAATTGAATGTGATGTTATGTAATTCATGTTTGTATGATGATTCTACCCTAGGTTATGTATAATTTCTATGAAATTAGGGTTGAGTCTTTGAATGAAGCCTTGAAGGCTATGAAGGGAATATGTCAATTGCTTGTATTGATGTTCATTATGTTATTACTTCATGAATTACCTTGTATTATGTATTGGTTAAGAATTGTTTGGTAATTGTAGTATGGATGTCCCATGAAGGGCAAGAAGGTATGAAGGTTGGTTCTTCTTTGAACTCAAGTATGAAAGGTGAATTACTTAGATTGTAATGATACTATACCTAATGTGTTGTTGTGGTGTTGATGACTTTGTTTCCTCATCCTTAACCCTCTACACTTGAATTTGCTATGAAGTATGTATGTATGTTACAGGTATGATTTCTATATGATTGAAAGGTAATCCTCATGATTATAGTGTAACGTAAAGTGAAAGGTTTACTCACTTGCTAAGTGTTTCTAAAGTGAAAGGGTTGTTACTCACTTATGAACACGTATGAGCTATTATGATAAAATGTCTACATAAGAGTCTAGTAAAGGCTAATGTGAACTTATGTGATGACTAAAGATGATTGCAAAAGGGAATGAGATGCTTAGCACCGAAAGGGCATGCAAATGAGATGGGGGTCTTACATTTAGTAAGTCCGGCTCCCCACATGGGTTTCCTCACGTTTAGCAAGTCCGGATTACCTACGGTATGTGTTGTCTCATGAGATGGAAACCCCGACGTTTAGTAAGTTAGGGTTTCTAGAAGCAATCTCCTGTGACCCTTAACTATGTGCCTACATATGATTCTAGCTTTGTGGATCCACCTAGATAGCTATGTACCAATGGTTACACCTTAGGCAAGTGTTCACCCTCTTTTTTCAGTGTGGGAGTAGAACACCGAATTCCATGTAGCTTTGATGGTCTATTTAGGTTATTGCAATATTTCCCTAATGTAAAAGTAAATGAAGGTATGAAAGGTGTGAACTCTTACTAGGGATTTCTTAAGGGTTTCTACATAGTGTAAGGGAGGGTATGGGGTTTCTCTAGCACATTGCACTTGTGGGATCCTAAGAGATGGTTGTAGTAGTGTTCTCTTATGATTATGATTATTATGACTTATGTATGTTGAAGCTATGTTATGTATGATCATTATGAATGTGGTAAGTTATAATGAAATATGATCTTATGAATGTATGCATGAAGTAGGTTGCTTAATGTGATACTTGGCTTTGAATAGGGTTATGGGGTTCTATTCTTTGCATTGCACTAGTATTGCTTGGGCTCTCTACATGTAGGGATGATATTATATTGGTTTGGACTATGATACTTAATTTGTACGCATATTGGATTTACTTGGCAAAAAGAATGTTTTGAATAAAATGTCCTTTTATGCATGTTTCAATGGTTTTATGCATAGTAGCCATACTTAGTACGTGTGTTATACTAACCCATATCTTCTCCCTTTTCCCAAACATTTAGGTTCGGGCCGTTGAGGATTCAAGCTTACTTCTCAAGACACTTGGAGTTGCTTCCCCAAGTTGGTGAGTCCTCAAGTCCGAGGACAAGACCCTATGATCTAGCTTCTATGTTTAGTTCTTTGCTTATGTTGAAAGACATTTTTGTACTTTCTATTTGCAAGACTTCTTATTGATGTAAGGGCTAAGTCCCATTTTCGATACTTCTATGTCTAGATGGTGCATTGTGACGAAGTTAGATTCTATTTTTCATATATGAAGTGAAGTTGAACTTCCAAAGTAAAAGTTTTAAATTTTCCGTGATTTTATTCTATGATACATGTTATGAAGAATGCTAAGGGATTGTATAAGACCTCTTCGAGGTCAAATACGCCAGTAACGACTAGGGGGTGCTCTCGGGTCGTTACACCGGATATTTGTGCTCTACTTTTAGATGGCACATACAAAGGATTATCAATTGAACAACATGACATGCACCTTGTTATATTTCCTCGGGTGCTTGTTGTTCTTGTGATATGTTGATAGACTCGTGTTGTTGTTAGAAGCTGCTGGTTATTTTTAAATTGTGACTTTATTTGTTGTCTTAAAAGTGGTGTGGTTGTAATGATTACTTTTAACACCTTATTGATTTTTTATGGTTCATTTTTGCATCCTGGTTGGTTCTTGCATTATTGCAGTACTTTTAGATGGTCAAGCTTCATAGGGACACCTTTTAGGCTTTGGTTGATAGGTATTTTAAGGCTATTATTTCTCTTCTGGCATGATCCTAATGGCCTAAGCTCTTTCTTGCCGGTGTATTATATTTATTTGACCAATAGTCTTGTCCTATTGAGTTGACTACCACATTATGATATAATGTCTATCGACAAAACTTTACTCCCTACATAGTGTCCTAGAAAGGCATGTTATGATTATGTTTTGATTAATTGTGATTACTTGTTATTATTGTGACGTTTAATCATCTGGCTGCCACCTTTGAGCATGTTTTGGCCTCAATAGACATTGACATTGTAGGGTTCTTGAGTATACAAATTGATTCTTATACCGAGCATATCGGCCGGGTAGACCAAACCTATAGGCCGGGTAGACTGAACCTACGGGCCGGGTAGACTGAGCCTATGTGTCGGGTAGACCATTCCTACGAGCTGGGTAGACTATTTCTACAGGCCGAATAGGTTGACCTATGGGAAAACATATATGTAAGGCACTACAAATCATCAGATTGCATTGATTCATGGAACATGGACATTCAAACAGCTCAAATCAGATTATTTGTGCTTGTCAGGACCTGTAGGGATTGTGTGCTATTTGTACCTGTCGGGTTTATGGAGGCCAGGTTAGGTTATTGCTTGTTATGTGCTTATATTTTCTTGTTATAGGGAGATATGTTATTATAATTCTATTTCACCCTTGCCCTTTTCGTTCAGTACTTTTACTTCAGTTTTAGCTTTCAGTTTGCTTTAAATGCTTGATACATGATTTTTTACTGATGCCCCTTACCTGGGGACACTACATCCATGCCTGCAGGTTACCTGCCAAGTAGCACAACCGTCTATCCAACATATTTTGTTCACTCCATTCTTTCAGGGGTTGCTAGAGTCCTTGAGGTTTGCTCATTTTGATTTTTAAAGATTTTGGGTAGGTGGGGGGCCTTGTCCTTCTGAGTGTTCTATTTCTAGAGGCTTACAGACTAGTGTGTTGGATTGTATAGGAACGTTATTGGCCATGTTGGCCTTGCTTCGTAGTCAGTGGATGTTTGATAACTTCTTGGCATATTGTTTAGATATGTACCTATTTTCAACTTCTATATATAGATCATGGTATCTTCTGTATATAAACTATTAGGAGTAGTTGTTTTCATTATACAACTGTTGACAGAGGCCTTACCAACCGAGGGCATATTTTGAAACCGAGATATACTTGTATTTTTCTTGACTATGTGTGGCTGTCCTGTGCCATTAGCAAATGATTTAGCAGGGCGTCTCAAGCCTAAGTTTTTGCATCACGTGCTAGTAACACCCCTCAAGTTTGGGGTATGACCCATTAGATCGAGCGTATCTCCTTAGGGTGCTCCTATCCTGTTCATGATGAAGGAGGATGGGACCTTGCGTATGTGCATTGTCTACATGTAGCTAAATAGGGTCACCATAAAAAATATGTATCCCATGCTGTAGATAGATGACTTATTTGACCAACTTCAGGGGGCAACAATGTTATCTACGATATACTTGAGATCGGGCTACCACTTGTTGAGGATTAAGGTGGCGACATCCCTAAGACTGTCTTTAGGACTTGGTACAACCACTATGAGGTCTTAGTCATATCTTTAAGGTTGACTAATTCCCTAGCAGAATTCATGGAGTTGATGAACCGTGTGTTCATGACCTATTTGGACTGATTTTTTATAGTGTTTATCAATGATATCTTGGTTTACTCTAGGAGTAGGAAGCAACATGAGCAACATCTAGGGATTGTACTCCAGATAGTGCATTTAATGTCCTGGAAGTGGAAAAGTCAAAATTGTAAAGAAAAAAGCTGATTTGGGCGGTCACTAGTAGACTACGAGTGCTATCTACAGACCATAGGATTTTCTACAGGTAGTAGAAGGGAAACTGTAGAAGTTGGGTTGAGTCTTCTCCTCGAAAACTAAGTTTATGATGTTTGGTCTACACCTGAACAGGACGAACCGTAGGAGTTATGATAGATCATATAGAGGTCTCGTAGGAAGGTCCCAAACTATGTGAAATTTTAAAGTTAAAGTTGAGTTCTACGATTGGGGTCTAAGGACCGTAGAACGTCCTAGGGCTGTAGACATGTCTCATCCAAAGTTGGTCCAACTTTAATGTTTCTAAACTTTTCTACAGTTGACCAGGTGGTTTGTAAAAAGTTTCACGGACCGTAAAATTATTTTAAGGGGTGTTTGGGTCATTTCCCAGGTGTTTAATATAAAAACCATGTCATTTTAACCCTATTTGAACACCTATATAAGTGAATTAAGTCCTAAAACTATCCATTCTAAATAATTCACCTAGTTCCTAAATTTCCCTCCAAGATCAGCCCCAAAATTTTATGCAAAACTAAGGAAGAAGAAGCTAGTGTTTAACTTCAAGATTCTCAATTCACCATAATTTTGGGAATTTATCGCTAAGGTATGTTAGTATTAACCTATGGATTCCTTTCCTCCATAGGGTTCCTAAAATCCTCAAGTTTTACAAGTTGGATTTTCAATTCAACGTTAGGGTTTTCTTCAATCTTTGTGGGTTTTTTTCAATAATAATTCAATTGATTGTTTTCTATCTTTTTATGAATGAATTGAAGTAATTACATGATTTTAATTTGAATTCATATGAACCCATTCATGATCCATGAAAGATGAATATATGAAGATATGCATGTTTTTATGAAGTTGATGTAAACGATTTGAGGACGCTTTGAGAGTAAAGTATCAATGTTGTTGTGAAAGGTTTTCTCACACACTACTAAGAACATGATTGTGAAAGGATTTCTCACATAAAAGATTCGTAAGGTTGAAAGGTTTTCTCACCTAAGTTGAAACAAGTTACGGAGCTAATCTAAACGAACTCTATCTTGGATTGGTTATTTAATTGGGCCTTTCCATGTATGATAATGTGAATATGATTAATAACTACTCAGTGGGAATTTACTTAGCATTGAGTGGACTAGTGGAGATTACCTATGTCCCATAAGCTATGGGCCACCATATGATAATTGTCTTAGATAAACATTAGCTAGTGGATCCACTTTAGCTCAGACTCATGGTTCTTACCTTGACAAGTAACGACATCTCTTTTTGGTGTGGGATAGACACCGTATTCCATGATTTAGCTCACATGGTTTATATTGGTTACATGGTAAACTTCCCACCATAATGACTAAGGTTACTTCTAAAGTATCTCACAAGTACTTAAAGATGTTTAGCTTGCATGGCCATGATTATGATTTATGTTTTCTAACCCTTTTATCTTATGATTTAGGTTGGTCATTGCCTGTCATGTAAAGTAGCATGATTTCACAACTCTTATGCGTTGCCATCATACTTAGTACATTTCATGTACTAATGCATACTTGTGCCAACATTGTTTCACTAATGTAGGGTCCAAAGATCCTACCTCTCACAATTTTGTCTATTGATGTTTTGGAACACAAGCATTGGTGAGTCCTCATGTTCCTAGGACCGAGACACTTATATTGCTTTCTTTATTTCAGTTTTCAGACTTTGTACGTGATGCATGGGTTACAGTTAATGGACTCCACCAAGGGTGGTGTTATGGTCTACAATGGTTCAGAATCGTATTTTGTCACGAATGTGAAAGCTAAGAAATGTCTTGATCCAACCTTAGTAGAATTAAAAGAAACGATACTTAGAAAGTCCGTTGAGGCTTTCTCCCAAGGGGGAGATGGTGTACTCGGATATCAAGATCGTTTGTGTGTCCCTAATGTTTGACTTGAGGGAACACATCTTGTCAGAAGCCCATAGTTCTTGGTATTCCATTCACCCAAAAGCCACCAAGATGTACCGTGACTTGTGGGAGATCTATTGGTGGAATGGGATGAAGAATGATATTGCGAGATTTGTGGCCAAGTGTCCAAATTGACAACAAATGAATGTTGAGCATCAGAAGCCGGGAGGTTTATCCCAAGAAATTAGTATTCCTACTTGGAACTGGGAAGATTTGAATATGGACTTTATAGTAGGGTTGCCTCGTACTCGATGACAATATGATTCAAATTGGGTTATAGTAGACCAAATAACGAAATATGCTCATTTCATTCCCGTCAAGTTTCTTATTCGGCGGAAGACTATGCTAAGTTGTATTTTAGGGAAATTGTAAGGTTGCATGGAGTGCCCTTGTCCATTATCTCTGATAGAGGTACTCAGTTAACTTCTCAGTTTTGGAAGTCTTTCCAAAAGGGTCTTGGCACTAAAGTTAAGCTTAGCATGACTTTTTATCCACCAACCGATAGGCAAGCGGAGCATACTATCCAAACTTTGGAAGATATGTTGAGAGCGTGTGTCATCAATTTCAAGGGACATTGGGATGATCACTTGCCATTGATTGAGTTTTCTTATAATTATAGCTATCACTCTAGTATTGGTATGGCTCCATTTGAGGCTCTTTAGGGTAGGGGGTGTAGATCTCCTACAGGTTGGTTTGAGGTGGGTGAAGTTGCCTTGATAGGACGCGAGTTAGTTCATAAGGCTATGGAAAAAGTCCAACTTATTAGAGAAAGGTTGAGAACAACCCAAAGTCGAAAAAAGTCCTATGCCGATGTTAGAAGAAGAGATCTTGAGTTTGATGTTCATGATTGGATTTACTTGAAAATCTCACCCATGTAGGGTGTAATGAGATGTGGGAAGAAAGGAATGCTTAGTCCCCGTTATGTAGGCCCATATCAAATTTTAAGACGTGTTGGTAAGTTACTTATGAGCTTGAATTGTCTAATGATTTGGCATCCGTGCATCTAGTTTTCCATGTCTCTATGTTGAAAAAGTGTGTTGGAGATCCGACATCTATAGTTCCATTAGAAGGTTTGGGAGTTGATGAAAATCTTTCTTATTAGGAAGTTCCAATTGAGATTTTAGACCGACAAGTCAAGAAGTTGGCAAACAAGGAAGTTGCTTCCGTAAAAGTATTGTGTAGGAATCAATTAGTTGAGGGTGCTACTTGGAAGGCCGAGGCCGATATGATGTCCCGATATCCTCATCTTTTACCTTCTACTCCTACTCTAGCTTGAGGTAAAGAGTTCCTCATGGTTTACTCTTTGTTTGGTGTCATGTGTTTTAGATATTCCCATGATTTCCTTATTTTATGAATGTTCATGAAAAACTTGTGTTTTGAAAGAAAATGAGTTTACATGATTGATTTTCCTCACGATATTGTTCATTGAGTATGAATTGCCTACAGACTTCATGAGATGATAACCATGCCTTTAGCTTGGAGATGGTAGTTCCTCCTTGAATATGAGTAATCTTGAAATTTCATGCATATTAGGTTGCTAGGTCTAGTTCCTACCTTCCTTATGATGCATTGAGTATGTTTATCTTAGAGTCGATGTTTCTTCCTCGATATGTGCATTTATGAGATTGCATGTATGATGGGCTGTTAGTTTTGAGTCTCTTCTTTCATGAGGTGTCTAGAATTCTATTCGAGGATGACTGTTCTTAAGGGGGAGATAATGTAACACCTTGGAATCTAGTAGTCTAAGCAAGGGACAAAGTGAGAGGTCACAAGCCAAGATTTGAGCCTGGGCACCCTTAACAAAGGCGCACACGAACCGTGAAGGGTACCACAGCTCGTGGACCCTCACAACGAGTGGCCAAGAGAGGTTCACCTCCTACGAGCATTATGATGCCCCGTGAAGGGAACCACGACCCGTGAAGGACTAGGTAGTAGATACCAAAAGGCAGTCTCCTCCCACGAGCCACTTGACGGCTCATTGAGGTGGGTATGTGGGGTGAAATGTTTTAGGGGTTGTTTTCCAAGCCACTGGTCAAGGACCATGGCTGGCACCACTGCTCATGAGAGACACCACAGCTCGTGAAGAGCCTCGTGAAGGTGGTTCGACAGTTTTTAATTCAGGGGCTTATGGGTCTTTTCCATATTTAATTAAATGAGAGCTATGCCATTTTAACTAAGCCTAGGACCCCTATATAAGTGATTATAACCCTAAAAATCACCCATTCAAGTCATTTTTCTAAAAACACAAAAGAAAACAAAAGTTCTTCCTCTCCAAATATTTCTCTCTCTAGTACTTGAAGAAGAAGAAGGGTTGAAGCTAGGGCTCAAGGTCAAGTCTCCATTCTCCATTTTTGTGGGCTTTGATACCAATGCATGATAGCTTTATTCATCCATGGAATCCTTGATTCCATGGAGCCCCTAAGTTCTCTAATTGAAAAATAGAAATTCCCCAATTTGAGTTCGGGTTTTCTTGTAAGTTATGGGTCTTTATGAATGTTGATCCAATTAAGTGGATTATAATTGTTTATGCATGAATTGAGAGGATTAAATGTTTTTAAGATGAATTTACATGTACCCATTCTTAACCCATGTTTCTAAGATGAAATTGATGTAAATGGGTTTTAATCCATGAAAGGAGAATTTGTGGGTTTAGATGTATTCTTATAGGATATATAAGGTACATTATGAATTGCTTTAAGATTTAAGCATATGTGATGATTATGATATGAGTTGCTTTAAGATTGAAGCATATATGATGACTATGATAGGTATTGCCTTGACAGTGAAGCATATGTTATGAATTGCTGATTATTGATGTAATTGTTGTGGAAAGGATAGTTCCCAGTTGAATTGCTTATGAATGAATGTGAAAGGCTTTCTCACATTGAATGATTCTAGGTTGAAAAGATTGCTCGCCTAAAATTAATCTAAGCTAAAGACTAGGAAATTGATGAGGCTGGAGGCGACCCATGACCTCTAAATGAAAAGGATATGAGGCGATTACCCATATTCCTTAAAATAGAATAAGAGGTGATTACCCTTATTCCCTAAATTTGAACAAGAGGCGAATACCTATGTCACATGATGGTGTAATAGAGAAAAGTACCCATGATCCTAAAGTATGTTGGACTAGAGTCGAGTACCCATGATCCTAAGGTATGTTGGATAAGAGACGACTACCCATGATCCCATTGCAAGAGGGACTAGAGGCGACTACCAATGATACCAAAGTTAAGAAGGGCTCGAGGCGATTATCCATGTTCCTTTATAGTAAGGCAATAGTCGATTCCCCATGTCAATAAAAGATAAGCTAGAGTATGTTATGATAGGTGATGAGCTTGGATTGTTGCTTGAGTTTGCCTTCCATGATGAGTAAGACTAGTGGAGGATTACCCATGTCTTGGCAATGTATGAATAGAGGTTACTTCAAGAAGTATTCCCTATTTGTTGATATGATCTTTTATGTGCATTGATTATGCTTTATGACTTGTGTTGTCTAACTCTTATGTTTATATTATATTTATGCAAGCTATCATATTTAGTACATCTTTGTACTAACACATACTCTTGCCTACATTTCATATCCAAATGTAGGGTCCGGCGGTGCCGACTCTCATCCCCGTTGCTAAGATCTATATTAGAGGCAAGGTTGAAGATTGGTGAGTCCTCATAGCATTCGAGGATTTGGCCACCATTTCCTTATGTTCTTTTCATTTTAGTTTTGAACATTGTTATATGGGCTGTGTCCCAAGATTCTATTGTATTAGATGGTTTTTGAGACAAGTGTATTAGACTTCCGCTTCATTTTATAAAACTTTGATTGTGTTGAAAATGTTTTAAATCTTATCGATTTTCTATTTATCTTGATTATGAATGCTAAGTGGCTTATATGAGGCTTCTCGAGGTCTTTATGCCAAGTTACATCTAGGGGGTACCCATTGGTCGTGACAGAGGTGTCATATTATCTCCCCTTTGGGAGCATTCGTCCTAGAATGGGGTTCTAGATATCAAATGGAGACAAGAATTCTATCCTATCAACCCATCATGCATGAAATCACATAAATGCACATATCCGAGGAGGAAACTTCAACTCCAAGCTAAACCATGTTCAAAACATCATCTCATGAAGTCTATATGAAACTCATACTTAATGCACATCAACATGAGGAATATCAATCATGTAAACTCATTTTTCTTTCAAAATTTAAGCTTTTCATGAACATGCATAAAATTAGGAATCATGGGAATATCTAAGACACATGATACAAAAACAAAGAGTAAACCATGAGGAACTCATTATCTCAAGCTAGAGTAGGGGTAGAAGGAAAAAGATGGGGATATTGGGACATCATAACGGCCTCGGCCTCCCAAGTAGCACCCTCAACTATCTGATTCCTCCACAACACTTTCACGGAAGCAACTTCGTTATTTCTCAACTCCTTGTCTTGGCGGTCTAAAATCTCAATCGAAATTTCCTCATAAGAAAAATTATCATCAACTCCCAAACCTTCTAAGGGCACTATAGGTGTCGGATCACCAATACACTTCTTCAACACAGAGACGTGGAAAACCAGATGGATCGATGCCAATTCATTAGGCAATTCAAGTTTATAAGCAACCTTACAATCACACCTCAAAATCTGATACGGGCCTACATAATGGGGACTAAGTTTTCCCTTCTTACCAAACCTCATTACGCCCTTCATGGGTAAGATTTTCAAGTTGACCCAATCATGAACATCAAACTCAAGATCTCTTCTTCTCACATCAGCATATGACTTTTGCCGACTTTGATCCATTTTCAACCTTTCTCTAATAAGTCAAACTTTCTCCATAGCATTTTTCACAAACTCGGGACCTATTAGTGCAACTTCACCCACCTCAAACCAGCTTATAGGAGATCTACACCTCCTACCATACAATGCCTCAAATGAAGCCATACCAATACTTGAGTGATAAATACTGTTATATTCAAACTCAATTAAAGGCAAGTGATCATCCCAATTCCTTTGAAATCAATCACTCAAGCTCTCAATGTATCTTCCAAAGTTTAGTTAGTACGCTTCGCTTATCCATCAGTTTGGGGGTGAAAGGTCGTACTAAGCTTAACATGAGTACCAAGACCATTTTGAAAAGATCTCCAAAGCTAAGAAGTAAATCAGGTACCACGATCAGAGATAATAAATAAAGGCACTCCATGCAACTTTACCATTTCTTTCAAATATAACTTAGCGTAGTCCTCCGCTGAATAAAAAAACCTTGACGGGACTAAAATGAGCCAATTTCTTCATTTGATCTACTATGACCCAAATCGAGTCATGTTGTCACCGGGTGCGAGGCAAACCAACAATAAAGTCCATATTTAAATCTTTCCACTTCCAAGTAGGAATGCCATTGTCTTGTGATAAACCTCCTGATTTCTAATGCTCAATTTTTACTTGTTGACAATTAGGACATTTAGCCACAAGTTCTGCAATATCCTTCTTCATCTCATTCCACCAATAAGTCTCTCGCAAATCACGCTACATCTTGGTGACCCCGGGTTAGTGTAATATTGAGAACTGTGGGCTTCTAACAAGATTTGATCCCTTAAGTCATCAACCTCGGGGACACACAAACGACCTCGCTATCTAAGTATACCATCCCCCCCTTGGGAAAAAGCCTCAACGGACTTTTTAAGCACCGCCTCTTTCAATTCATCCAAAGTCGGATCAAGACATTGCTTAGCTTTTACATCTGCCATAAAAGATGATTCTGAATCATTGTGGACCATAACACCAACCTTGGTGGAGTCCACTAAATGCACACCCAACTCGGCCAATCTATGGACATCTCTAACCAACTCCTTCTTCTCTTCTCTAATATGAGCAACACTACACATAGATAACCGACTAAGTGCATCTGCCACCATATTCTCTTTGCCGGGGTGGTAGAGAACACTCATATCATAATCCTTCAATAACTCAAGTCACCTTCTTTAGTGAAGATTTAGATCCTTCTGATTGAACACATGTTGTAAACTCTTCTGGTCGGTGAAAACATTTACATGAACACCATACAAATAGTGCCTCCAAATATTTAAGGAAAAAACAACCGCCGCTAGTTCAAGGTCATATGTAGGATAAATCTTTTCATGAACCTTAAATTTCCTTGAAGCATAGATAATAACTTTTCCATTTTGCATAAGCACACATTGTAGCCTAATTCTTGAGGAATCACTATAAACAATGAAGCCATCAGTCTGTTCCATCAAGGTCAACACCGGAGCAGAAGTAAGTCTATCCTTCAACTCCTAAAAACACTTCTCACATGCTTCGGAACATATGAACTTAGCCTTCTTTTAAGTCAATGTTGTCAAGGAGAAGCAATCAACAAAAACCCCTCAATAAACCTTCTATAGTAACCAGCCAAACTCAAGAAGCTTCTAATATCTGAAGGGGATAGAGGTCTAGGCCAACTCTTGACCACATCTGTATCCATTGGATCATACCTCAATACCCTTACTTGAAACAATAAGACCAAGAAAAGCCATGGACCATAGACAAAACTCACATTTGCTAAACTTTGCAAAGAGTTGTTGATCCTTGAGAATTTGCAACACGATCCTCAGATGATTGATATGATCATTCTCACTTCTCGAATAAATCAATATACCATCAATGAACATAATAACGAATATGTCAAGATATTATCTAACACCATATTCATCAAATCCATAAAGGTAGCCAGAGCATTAGTCAAATCAAAGGACATTACCAAAAACTCAAAATGACCATACCGGGTTCTAAAAGCTGTTTTCGTAATATCATATTCCTTCACTCTCAATTGGTGATAACCCAACCGGAGGTCAATCTTGGAAAAGTAACTCACCCCTTGAAGTCGGTCAAAAAGTCATCTATCATTGGAAGGGGATACTTATTCTTAATGGTCACTTTGTTCAATTGTCGGTAGTCAATACACATGCAAAGGGAATCATCCTTCTTTTTAACAAACAAAACTAGAGCACCCCATAGAGAGATACTCGGTCGGATGGAACCCTTATCCAACAAATCTTTTAATTGCTCCTTTAATTTCTTAAGTTCTATTGGAGCCATTCCGTAAGGAGGGATAGAAATAGGTTGCGTATCTAGGAGAAGGTCAATACCAAAGTCTATTTCCGTATTGGGAGGAATACTGGGTAGATCATCAGGTAAAACTTTTGGAAACTCGTTAATAATGGAGACCAACTCAAGAGTAGGGGTTTCAAAATCTACATCCTCCACCCTAACTAGATGGTACATGCAACCCATAGAGATTATATTTCTAGCCTTAAGATAGGAAACAAATTGACCCTTAGGCATATAATTTCCTCCTTTCCATTCTAGGACAGGCTCATTAGGAAACTGAAACTTGACTACACGGGTTCTAAAAATAATAGAAGCATAAAATGAGTGCAACAAATCCATACCAAGGATAACATCATAATCTATCATATAAATCTCTACCAAATCAACAAGAGTAACTCCATGAGACAAGGAGATGAGACATTTTCTATATACCCTTTTAGCCACAATCGAATCGCCAATATGAGTAGGGATAAAAAGGATCTAACAACACACTCGAAAGAACATCAAACCTCGTAGCCACATATGGCATCACAAAAGACAAGGTAGAACCAGGATCAAGTAAAGCATGGATATCAAGTTGAAAGACTTTCAGCATATCGGTAACCACATCGGGAGAACGCTTTTGTTCACCATGAGTCTGAAGTGCATATAATCAATTTTTCTTGGGAGTATTTGAACCTGAACCAATTGGACCGGATGAAGGATAGGGTTGAGCCCTACGATGGTTATCTCCTCCATTCTTAGCAACTGAAGGACAATCTTTTATCTTGTTCTGCATCTTACCAAACCCAAAACAAACATTGGAACCCGCTATACATTTGCCCTCGTGCTTCTTTCCACACTTAGTACAAGTAGGTAATAGAGACCCACTACCATTCCCTTATTGAGGCTTAGGGTTAGACACCCTCTCTTTGTTGAACCTATAAGGAGCATTGGATGAATTTTGACCAGACAACCTTTATCGAAACCTAGGATGACTGTGTCCATCGGACCTTGCATGAGAGAAATTACCATCACCGATTTTAGCCCTCTTTGTCTCCCTAGACTTTTCCTTAAGTTTCTCCTCTTCAATCTGTTAAGCATGAACCATGAGATGAGAAATATCCATGTCATTAAAAATCATGGTGGTACGACATTCTTTAACCACTATTTCGGATACCCTCGAAACAAACTTGGTCATCCTTTCCCTAGAGTGGACAATAATAAGTGCCGGCTAGGCACTTACCATAATGACTCCTTCCACACTTGGTGTGAGTAGACTTAGGTAATGGAGACCCACTAACCTTCTCTTGGTCAAGCCTAGGGGTGTTGGAAGAATCTTGACCGAAATATTTTTATTTAGACTTAGGTTTACCTTGCCTATCGGAATTAGCATTAGGAAAGTTCCCATCATCGGTTCTAGCCCTTTTCACCTCCCTATTCATTTTCTTGAGTTTTTGCTCCTCAATTTGTTCGGCATGGACCATAAGACTTGAGATATTCATACTTGGGATAAGCATTGCCGAACGACATTCTTTGATTACCAAGTCGGACACTCCCATCACAAATTTATTCATCCTAGCCCTCGAGTCCACCACTATAGTTGGAGAATACTTGGATAGGTGAGTGAACTTAAGAGCATACTCCTTCACACTCATACCTCCTTGACGAAGGTTAATGAATTCTTGCATCTTTCGTTCCCTCAACTCCAAGGGAAAGAACCTATCAAGAAATGCTTCTTTGAACCCTTCCCACTCTATTGGGCCCGCTTCTACCGGCCTATTGTCTTTCCATTGTTCATACGTTAGACACGTAATTTTTGACCGAACTAAAATTTTACACCAGTTTTAGAGCTTAAATATTTTTAAAATGTAAATTAAATATTTTTGACTTTTATCTTATTTTAGTAAGTTTATTTTAAAAGATTTAAAAATAACAAAAAATATATGTTTTCTTTTAATCTAAGTTTTAATAAATAAGCTAGTATTTCTTAATTATATTTTTAGACTAGCTATTTGACTTTTCTTATATCTTATTTATTCAAAATAATCAATTAATATTTTTATTATTATGATTATATATATATATATATTTCTTAACACACCCATTACACGAGAAAGAGTTGCTCGGATGGTTATCACCACTCACTTCCAACCCAAAGGTTACGAGATCAAGTCACCAATGGAGCAAAACGGGGTGGGAGCTCCTAGGGAGGGTAAAAATAATAATAATAAAAAAAAAACACACCCATTTGCCCCACTATCCTCATCCCCATATACCCACTCACCCTCACGCCACTTCAATCCTCTCACCACCCCCATACCCCACACAATCAGACAACACACCCTTACCCCCACTTCCATACACACATACATCCAAATTTCAAAAACAACACATCACATACATCACACGACAGAACAAAAAAGGGAAAAGGAGAAAATCAGCAAAAAAACAAGAGAAAAAAAATACACAGCACAAACACAAAGAAAAATCAGCATTCACACATACATGCACACATCAATCTGGAAGGAAAAAAACAAAAACATTCACTTTTACCATACAACACTCCTATTCTATATTTACAACCAACACATACAACATTCACCAAAAATACAATACATCAAAAAATATCTCACGGACAAGGAAAAGAAATATCACCCCCATTTTATATTTTTCACTCACAAATAGAGGTTGAGTTCGAGGTTTTCTTTTGCGGTTTCAAGTTTGTGGTTCCTAAACCCTTTCTTCTCATGAAATAATTTTTACAAGAGGTAACACTTAGTTTTATTTTATTTAGTATTAGCTTTATGCAATGATTGTGCAAGAATTAATTCCAATATATTGAAGTTGTTCAAATTTCGTATATGTTTAACCCGTTAATATTATTTATGTTGTATACTGAAATATATCTTCACATGCTATATGACATGTGGGTTACATGCTTAAGATTTCATTCCTCGCTCTTTTCCCTTAATTAAATTTTTTATGTTCGTGTTACTAGATTGAATGAATTCTCTGTTTGATCATGTTTAGAAAAGTGTTAAGTTATTTTTATGCTATAATATGTGTGTTGCCTTGATCTTTTAGGTGCTAATAAATATAATAATAAGAAAATTTCAACCGGTTTACTAACTGTTGTATGTATGTCTGCAAAACAAATATTATTATCATTATTATTTTAAATAACATTAGATTGATATATTTTGATTTAAAAATTGTAGTTCGACACAACCAAGAGTCCCCAATGGTCAACAATGATAGGGTGTCTAATCCTAATTCCCAAGGAGGGAATGTAAGTGATTTTTATTTTGAGAGGCCTAGATGTGACAAGTGTGGAAAGAAACATTTGGGTAAGTACCTTGCCGGCACGGATAGGTGCTTTGGGTGTGGAAAGAAGGGTCATAAGATGAGAGATTGCCCAACAATTTCGGCAAAAGGGAGAGAGGCCAAACAAGTTTCTCTCGAGGGCCCGGATCCTAATGCTCAAAGGAAGAATCGTTTCTATGTTCTTCAAGCAAACAAGGAAAAAGGAACTAATCCGGTTGAAGGTACGGTAAGTTATAGATCCTTGTAGTTGTGATGAGGTCCTTATGTTATATTCGTGTAAGCCTTATTTGGGTTTTCTCCTATGTGGGGATGGTATTTTGAATAGTAAGGTTGTTGAGAGTGTTGATATCCTTATCTCTTTCCTTCTATTCTTAATCGAGTTTTAGACCAAGAGTTCCTTGTAGCTTGTTGCATGTTTTGGAGTCTTTTGTGAAAATGAGTTTCCATGGTCTCCTTATGTTATGCATGTTCTATTTCGAATTCTTGTTAGATGAGAAAATGAGTTTTCATAAATGTGTTCCTCATGTTGATATGCATCTACAATGAGTTGCTTAATTATTTCATAAGTTGACTCATTGAACATGCCTAAATGTGCTTTATTGAAAAGTTGCATAATGTGCATTTATGAGAAAATTTCATATTGTGCTTAATGATGTTGTGAGGAGCATGATGTGATTTGGAGAAGGAAGTTCCTCCAATGAAAGAATGTTAATGTTTTGTTGCATAATGAGTTTGTAGATATAGTTCCTACTTTCTTTTTGTGTATTGAGCTTGTCGATATGGAGTTGATATTTCCTCCTATGCTTATGCATTTATATTGATGTTGCATGCATGATTGATGGGATGCTCATGAGTCGTTTTTCACTTTAAATCTTTTAAGTGTCATTCGAGGACAAATGTTCCTAAGTGGGGGATAATGTAACGACTCGAAAAATGATAGGATGAACTAGAGCCTTGACGTTTAGGTTAGTATGAGTTTGAGTTGGTGTTTAGGCTGCTTTAGAACTTAAAATGGGGTGAGGAAGGAGCCTAGGGTGCAAGCTAGAACCTAGACTAGCAAGATAGGGTGGTGGAAACCTTGTTATTTAATGGAGCCTTTTGGCAATGGGATGCTTGATTGCCCAAAGGGTTGGGCGAGTCGCCCTTATGCCCTTTTGATCGCCTAAGGAACTGCCGTCTTAGCCTTAGTTCTGGAACAATGGGAGAGCTAAGTTGAAGCTCGCCAAGCTGGTTGGCGGATCGCCCATTGCTCCCCCTCCATCACCTAGTTTACTGCCCATTTGTCCAAGATGCTGGACCAAAGGGCGAGCTAAATGGTTGCTCGCCAACCTGGTTGGCGTGTACCTCTTTGGCACCTCTCCTTCGCCCAATAACCAGCCCTTTGAGTGAGCTCAGTGAAACAAAGGGCGAGCCAAGGGTGCACTTGGCGGGCCCAAGGTTCTAAAGGGCGAGCTTAGACGGGCAAGGGGCAGATTTTTAAGTTACAACTTGTAGGGTCAACTTCAAATGATGATATCTCTTAGCTCAAAACGAATTAGGTGGGCCATTACCTATCAAATTAAAAGTCTCTAAGTCCTCTTTCCAACACCACCAAGTTTGCCCAATTCCAATATCAGAGTAAAAAGTTAATCTCGAAATAGTGAAGAACTGGAAAAGTGGGTGAGCCAAGGGCCATTAGGCGAGTTGCCTAGTTCCCTTGGCGAGCCAAGGGGTGCAAAGGGCGAGCTTACACAGGTTTAGTACAAACTTTTAAGTTTAAACTTTCTAGGTCCTTAATTCTTTTCCTAAGTTGAGTCCCTATTATTCTATTTCTTTCCTAGCAACTATAAAACCCTTTTAGACTTAAATTCTTTCATTTAAGTCTCTCCAATTAAAATTAAAAAGAAACCCACCTCCTCTCAAATATTTCTCTCTCTACAATCCTCCATTGAAGAAGGTCAAGAACTTGGAGCTAGGATTTTGATTCAAGGTGGTTTCTTCATCAAATCTCTTGGGGAATCTTAGCAAAGGTATGGTGATCCTTCATCTAGGGATAGCTTCTATCCCTAGAGTTAATTCCAAATAGATTTCAAAGATTTCAAGTTCATAAAAAACTTAGGGTTTTACTCAATCTAATGGGTTCTTTCATCAAATATTTTCAAAAGGTTTCTAATGACAAACTATGATTATATTGATATTTAAGATGATTTTTACTCTATGAACCCATGATTTCTCTCAACTTCTAAATTGTGTCATTATGAGGTGGGTTTGTTGTTTATGGAAGCTTATTATTGGAATATATCTAAATTGCTTTGGGTTATTGGATGGTAATCTTGTTTATGCTTAAGTATGATAGATTGATGATGAATTGATGACTTGTGAGAATGGCCTTGAAGGGGCAAGTTATGATTTATTTCTTGAATGGTGAATTAGATGTTGATCCACTTGAATGGTCGTGGTGTTTGCTTACTATGTACATTGTGATCATGGCCTTGAAGGCATAATGTGAGGAATTGAAGTATTATCATGTTGTTGTATATATGAATGTGAAGTGAAGCATGTGTGTGATCTAAATGAGTGAATGATGATCATGATTAGAAGCTAATTTGTGTTAGGATTGAATGTTATCTCTCTATTAACACTTGTAAATGGTGGTGATTATGTGAAAGGCTATTCTCACATACACACACGAATGAACGAACGAACGAACGAACGAACGAATGAACGAACGAACGAACGAACGAACGAATGAGTTTAATGAAAATGTTATGAATGTGGAGGCTATTGAAAGGCTATTTCTCAATTGTATTCTAATGAATGAAAAGACTTGTTGTGAAAGGACTTTCTCAGAATAAGGGGATTCATAGGTGAAAGGCTATTCTCATCTTTATATCTATGAGCTTTCCAATGAATGAATGAATGTTGGGTTCGGGATGGATGCTCATCTGAGAGGCGGGGTATCTAGTAGCAATCCCTTATCCCATAACACACTAATGTAAAGAATGTAATGTACTCAATGGGGAATAATGCCGAGCACTAAGTGGATATGGATTGGGATGAGTGTTCATCTGAGTTGAGGCGGGGCACCTAGTAGCAATCTCTTGAGATGGATACTCATATGAGTAGAGGCGGGGAATCTAGTAGAAATCTTCCTATCCCTTAAACTATGTGCCCACATGGGTCTAGCTAGTGGATTCACTTAAGGCTAAACAAACAATGGTCCTACCTTAGGCAAGTAGGTATCCCTTTATCCAGGGAGTGTGACACCAGGATTCCATGTCAAGCTCACATGGTCTATGTCGGTTAAGGTTTACCCCCACAATAATGTTAATGAACTATGGTTTCTTAAGGATGTACTACTCAGTGTGGGTGGTGGAATGGGACACCATCTATACATTGCACAAGTAGGCATTTGTGAGAGGTCATGGTTTGTTCTTTATAATGTTAATAAATGAATGGGCTCTTGTAATGAAGCTAATGAAGAATGTTGTCTGTTATATGCTTTGATGTAGATGATGCATGCTATACTTGGATTGTATTATGAGTTACTTCCTTGTCTTGACTATTGTAAATGAATGTGCCTTATCTATGGTGACTTCAAAGGAGTACTTAATGTAAGTAGTAGTATGGGATGCTACTTGCACATTGTACAAATATGACGTAGAGTTATTTTAGATGTTGGTCTTAATGCGATAATGTGATGTTTATGGTTCTTATATGCTTTATTGTGAAAAGGTGGAGAAGACAAATGGTAAGTTCACTTTTGGTGATCTTAATGTGGCACCTTGGTGTGAGACGCTATCCATACATTGCACAAGGTGTAGCATGAAGGTTACTTGAGGTGGAGGCTAAAGGTAAAGGTAAAGGTATATATGTATATGTGATATTGTTCAAATGTGAAAGTGTGACTTGTATGTTGGTTGTGCCTTATATTATGCCTCTTATATCAATATTTATGAGGTTTTAACAAAATGGCATACTAGCATGACTTTCCAACAAAAATGTCCTTGTAAGCATGTTTTTGCATAGTCATCATACTTAGTACATTTTTGTGTGCCAACCCATATTCTCTTATTTTTACTTCAAGTGTAGGTTGCGGTAATTTAGTATCTCTTTAGTTGGAGCTCGGACTAGACTTCTTCCAAGACATCTTTTGGTATGTCCTCATAGATCGAGGACAAGGACTTTTAATATTTGTAGTTCCTTTATGTTTTAAGACTATTGTTAAGACTTTGTTTGTAAAAGGGCCGTGACCCTATCTTGTTATGTTTTGTCTTAAGATGGACATGTGAGACTTTAGTATTCCGCTGCTTTATAAATGATTTGTTGATTGTTGGTTTTATTAAGAAAAGTTTAAATTTCGCATTGTTTTGATTATCTAAGTGATGAATTAATGCTATGAGGCTTGTATAAGACCCCTTCGGGGTCGAGTACGCCATGTCACATCCAGGCCCTAGACTCGGGTCATGACAGTAACTTTCCGAAATTAATTAGTTATTAAGTGACGTTGTTTTACCCTAGTTTACACCAACTATATAAAGACTTTAGACCCTTAATTTATTCATTCCAAATAATTATTTCTAAACCCACCAAAACGAACCCAATTCCCTCTAAAAAATCCTCTCCCTAGACATAAGAAGAAGAGGGTCAAGCTAGGTCAAGACTCTATTGTTTCAATATTGCTAGGCTTTGTAATCAAGGTATGATGACTTATTAATTCATGGACTCCTTTCATCCACGAAGACCCCATATTTCCCCCAATTGTGAAGATGAACCCCAATTCTAGTTAGGGTTTCTTCCTATATTATGGGTATTGTTGTATGTTGGTTTAATTGAGTGGATAATGGTTGTTTATGATTGTTTATGATGTAATTACATGTTTTAGTATGATTATACATATATTCTTGATTAACCTAAGATTCTAAGGTGAAATTGATATAGTTTGGTTTTATGTCATGAAAAGGGAAATTGAGGGTTTAGATGTGATCTTCTAAGATTGATGAATTAATTTATAAATTGCTTGAGATTAGAGCATCTAGATATGAATTGCTTAAAAGTAAAGCTTGTTGACATGAATTGATTATATTAGGGCTTATATGATGAATCATGGTTAGTAGTGTTGAGATTGAATTTATATGATGATATATAATTAAAATTTCTTAAGAATGAAGCATGCAGTTAGATTGTCTTGAGAATCAGGCATATATGGTGACAATGGGAAGTATTGCTTGAGATTAAGGCTTGTAGTATGAATGTGATTTCTAGGGCCTTGAGAGTAAAAACTAATATGAATGAACTAGAAATGTTAAGGCCTGGAGAGTGAAGCTATTATGTATGTTGATTTGTATATGGTATCATTTTGGAAGGACTTTACCCATATGTCCTATATTATGAGTATATGAGATTATGCATGTAGTGATTTGATTGCTTGAATTGTGATTATATCCATGTCTAATGTAGTCATTCTAGATGTGTTGGTTTGATATGAGTTTTGACCCTTGAAAGGGAAATATATGATATTATGCATGTTTTATAAAGGTTATGTATATGCTTTAAGATCACTTTGAGGGTAAATTGATTATGACTATCATGTAATTGTGGTGTTAATTGAAAGGATATTCTCATGTACACACCTCTGTATGAATATGATATGATGTGAAAGGTTTTCTCACAATATGATGATTCTAAGATTGAAAGTCTATTCTCACCTATTGAATCTATATGAAGACATGGGCTGTGAAAGTTTATTCTCACGCATGATCTATGAGCTATCTTATGAATTATGTTGGATTGAGTGCCAATACATTCTTCCATGAATACTTAAGTCAAGACTTAATATGTATTCCGTGGGAATTAATGCTTAGCACCAAGTGGATATTGAAAATGAGATGGAAGCTCTTCCATTAGAAATGTTGCGTTTCTAGAATCAATCTCTTGAAATGGAAGCTCTTCCGTTAGAAAGGTTGGATTTCTAGTAGCAATATCTTTATCCCATAAACTACGTTCCCCCATAGGTTACTTAGCTATTGGATCCACCTAAGCTAAGAGTATGGTTCTACCTTAGGCAAGTAGGACAACACTTTTCGGTGTGGGTAACACCGGATTCCATGTAAGCTCACATGATTTATGTTGGTTAAGGCTAATTCCCACAAGGTCAAGTCTAGTATGAACTATTACTCAAGAAGCTTTACTTATCATGAGTGAGATTTATGGGGCCTTATTCATGCATTGCACAAGTATGCTTTGAGGGTGTCTATGGTATGTTCCTCTTTTGTTATGATGATCTATGTAATGAATATGGTTTGGACTATGTATTTGTATGATGTATGCTTAACTTGGATTATTGCCATAAGTTGCTTTCCTTGATATGATTGACTAAAGGTGAATGTTCCCTTGTTTGTGAAAAATAAGCTAAGGATGAGATCAAAAGATGATAAAGATGAATGAGGACCTAAAGTGACTTACTTAGCATGAGTGAGATTATGGGATCTTATCCATGTTTTGCACAAGCTTTCATTGAGGTGGGTTATGGAGTGTTTCTCTTATGTTATGTTGTTCTAAATGCATTGATTATGCCTATTTCTATGATGTTATCTCTTATGCTCACAAGTTATGATTTTTGTCTATCATGTTATAGCCTATGTCTTATAATGATGTCTCTTATACTTATGACTTGTGTTATTGTCACTTATGATTGTGGTATAGGTCTTGTGTTGACTAATGCCTCTTATATGCTTATATTGATGATTTATGCTAGCCATCATATTTAGTACATTATTGTACTAGCACATACTTTTGCCTACATTCTTATCAAATGTAGGGTTCAGCGATATTGACTTCCATCCTCGTGGCAAGGTTCATAGTAGATCAAGAAGATAAGTTTTGGCGAGTCCTCATAGAATCGATGATTTGATCACCCTTATATTTTATGTCTTTCTTTTATGATTAGACCTTTGAATGGGCTATGTCTCTAATTCTTTTCAAGTATTAGATGGTTTGAGACAAGTATAATAGACTTCCGCTTCGTTTTATGAGGCTTCCATTGTATTGAAAAAATGTTTTAAATTTCCGTCCTTTTCTATTATCTCATGTTATGATATGCTAAGTGGCTTACATTGAGTCGTTCGGCGTTCCATGTGCCATGTTACATCTAGGGGTACCCCTGGGTCGTGACAACGAGGCTCAGGACAAAATTTTGAAATGCATTTCCTTTGGGTTTGATTTCAACTAACCTTTACCACATCTATGTTTCTATGATTATGCCTTGGAAGAATTTGGTTAAAGCGAAAGGCAAGCAAGTTATCTCCTCTCATATGGAATCTAACAGTGAATCCTTTCCTCCTCCATCAAAAAGGCATAGGGGGATCTCTATTAATGAGTTGTCTGGGCTTTAAGACAACAAAAAACCAATCCACGCTCGGTGTGAGTGAGAAACCTGAAGGTTGTTGCTAGAAAAATAACACACATCCAGTCCAAGATGTTCCTACCCTCTCAAGCTCATGCACCCACATCTCGTGCTCTTATGATCATTTCTACAAAGGCACTCAACAAGCTCAACGCTGCTGGGGAATGCACAATCCTAGAGGAGAGACAACTCTATACTAATGGTCCCATGAGTGACTATCCAGCTATCTGGGACATGATTCAATTTCACAAGTTTGAGGGATTTATAAAGCCTCAAAATCCCTATGTTTCATCTTGGGTGTGAGAGTTTTATACGACCAATGAACAGACCTTGCCAAAGAAGAGGAAGGACAAAATTTGTAAGCTGCACCTTTGAATGAAGTTAAGGTGCATTGTAAGATGGTACAATTCCATGCAGTTGCAATCAACACTGCCCTAGGCATGATAGAAAATTAGGCTGACATGTTTACAATACAGATGCATTATGATCTCGAGAAGCTCAAAGATTGGTTGACACGACTTATCTCTGATACTTCTCCTCCCTGGAAGGCTGATGATGCAAGAATAAAGAAGAAGGATATACATATTGGGGCTTGATACTGGTTTACTTTTATAAGTAGTGGTATCATGCCTTCACAAAACAAGTCCATCCTTAGGCACCCAAATGTTATTTTAGTTGATACAATCATAGATAGAGAAAAGATTAATTTGGGGTCGATTATTGTTGATGAGGGACAAATATGAGTAAACCTCACTCCCATTTTTGGTCTTGATCACACTACTGTGTGGATATGCATGAGTTCCATTTTGGGGGAAAACTGATTTTAGGAGAACTATAGCCTTTTCCAATGAAATTTAGAGGATCGAGGCTGATTACTTATAGGATAATGGGACTCGGAAGAAGCTGCCACCGCTAGACACTATGCTCGTGGTTGATCTCGTCTCTCTTACGGCTGAGGCCACTCCATACGCTCCTTATGTGAAGCAGTCATGTATACTTAAGACTTCCTTAGTACCATCTACTTCTTCTTCTGTTGCGGCTGCACCTGCCCCAACTCTTATCTTCCACCCCTGTGACCAAGCCCATGATCTATCAAAATGGAAATCTTCCCCGATTTGCAGATATATGGGTTGCGAGGGTTGAGAAAGATGTACCCTTGATGATTGATTCAGAAATTGAGGTTGACTTTTCCCCATTGAGAGTTAGGTTGACTTAGTGTGAGGCTTCTATAGAGTCATATAATGTGAGCTTGGATAAACTTACTGCTAGGCAAGAGGCCGAAGAGATGGATGAGGGTAGTTTGGACATTCGATCTTTGACTATGGATGAGATATTTTTTTTGAGGGTTGATGTAGACCAGTTGAGGTCTATAAACATATCTATGCTTTGGGGTGAGGATCCCTTGCCTGTTGTGCCCGAGTCTGCACCTATTTCAATACCTAGTGGTGAGCTTCCACCGAGTGTGGTTGAGAACCCGAGTGGATATGATGTAGCTTTGAATGGTAGTGTCGAGAGAGATAAAGATATGGCTTATAATGATTTGGCTGAGGAGATAGATGAAGAGGAGCTGAGGAGAGAAGGTTGAGCAGCGAATTGCGTTGACATTGACGGGGTAGTGGGGTCTAGAGGAGACGGTGGTTCATGCTAATTTGGAGAGTTCCCTTGAGAAGACCTTCTAAGTTGGTACAAGTGGTGTCTTTTTATACTCCACCATTCCTCCTATTGATGTGCCCGACACTGATGCCCTGGTTGAGCCCACTTTGCTGCCTCTAGTGATCATTTTGCCAAGCACTGATGCCGACGATGATACCTCTCCTTCTGAGACTCCTGATACGATTACTCTACAAGCATAGCGTGACAGGGGTATTTTTACCTTTCCTCCCGTACTCATTTATTTTATTTCACATTAAGGACACTACTATTCTATTAGGTGGGGTGAGGGCACTTGTGCCAATATTCCCCTTTTGATTGTATTTTGTTACTTTCAGTTTTATTTTTGGGATACTTGTAGTATTTTGTATTGTTTGGTTTTATTATAGTCGTTTGACTGGTTTATTTCTTTTATCTCTCTATTTTCAAATGCCCTATTAGTTATGGAAATTGTTAAAATGTTTGAGTTTTCATTGATCATAATTCAAGGATCGATTGTTGTCACGACCCAGGGGTACCCCCTAGATGTAACATGGCGTATAGAACCCCAAAGGACTCCATATAAGCCACTTGGTTCTCATAACATAAGCAATAGAACAATAAGAGTAAAGACACAATTCAAGTCTAAAAATTTTCATAAAGGAAAGCAGAAGTCTAGACACTTAGTCTCAATATAGCCATCTATTACAATCTTTAAATGAAATAGGGCCTAGCCCACACAACATGTCCGAAAAGGGAAAGTACATGAAAGGAACTACAATGTATGAAAAAGCCGTCTTCAAACTATGAGGACTCACCAAGCTCGGAAGATACTCAAGTCCAATCTCTAGCCACAAGAATGATCACCTAGAGAACTGAACCCTACACATGGGGAAAATGTAGGAAAAGTAGGCGTTAGTACAAAAATGCACTAAGTATGACAGCCATGCATAAAAACATTAAGAACATGCAAAAAGGGACATTTCATTTGAAACCATGAAATTTATCAAGTTTAAACATCATCATAAAGAAAGTGGAAAAGCATAAGTCATAAACATAATCAACATATTCATAATCCTCTTTAAAACCTTGAAAACTCATATAAAAGCATCTTGACTAACCATAGTTCATAATTCATATTCTTGTTGTTGTGGGAATAAGCCTTAACCGACATGAGATCATGTGAGCTATACATGATCCCTCGGTGTTACCCACACCGAAAAGGGGTGTCCTACTTGCCTAAGGTAGAGAGAATCATAATTTTAGCTTAGGTGGATCCACTAGCTAAATAACCTATTGGAGCACATAGTTTATGGGATAAGGAGAATGCTAGTAGAAACCCAGACTCAACCTGTGTAAAAGGTCTACATCTCATGAGACATACTTTGGGAACCCTGACTCAACTAGTGTAAAAGGATCCCATTGTGAAGACGGACTCAACTAGTGTAAAAAGTTCCATCTCATAATCAATATCCACTCAGTGCTAAGCATTAATTCCCACGGAATATGAATTAAGTCTTGACTTAATTCATATTCATGCTTAATTCATAAGATAGCTCTTAGATCATGCATGAGAATAACCTTTCACCGTCTATGTCTACATATAGGTTCAATAGGTGAGAAAGCCTTTCAACCTTAGAACCTTCATATTGTGATAAAACCTTTCACATCATATCATATCATATCATATTCATGCATAAGTGTGTATATGAGAATATCCTTTCATCAACACAACAAATTACATCATAATCATAGACTCTTCACTCTCAAAGTGTTCTTAAAACATATACATAGATTCCTCAACATATATCATTCTCATACTTTACCCTTTCAAGGTTTAATGCTCATATCAAATCAACACATCTAGAATTCAATATATTTGATATGGATATCATCACAATTCAAGTAACCCAGTCACTACATGCATAATTTCATAATATTCTTCTTTCTTTAAAAAAGACCCACTTCACAAATTACAATTGAGTACTATGGGGATTTCATGGGTTCTTGGGGATTCATCATAATAACCATAGGAAGTCATCAATTTCTACTGAATATAACACAATTCAATCGTTAGAATCGATTTTGAAAGGAACCCATGACTTTGGAATCAAACCCTAAATTTTGGGGATTTCTATCTTTGAAATTGGGATTTTGAAGGGAAGCCATGAATAAAAAACTACCATACCTTGATCACAAAGCCCTATGAATTTGGTGTGAAAAAGTGTTGCTTCTTGAACCCTAGCTTCTCTCCTCCTCCTCCTCCTCCTCTTCCTCCTCCTCCTTCTTCTTCTTCTTCTTCTTCTTCTTCTTCTTCTTCTTCTTCTTTGTGTTTTCTAGAGAGAGAATTTTTGGGAGGTGAGCTATTGGGAATTGATTTGGGTTTTGGAAATAATGAGTTGAATAGGTTGGCTTTTGAGTAAAAAAGACATCTATAATGATCCTAAGTTAAGGCAAAATGACCTAACTTAAGATGGACTAAAATCGGAATTACCCAAAACACCGTTCACTTTAAGTGAGCTTCCAGTTCTCACGTAGGGCCCCATGAGACGTGGTCATGACCACGAGCCGTGGTCCCTTTCGTGGACTTGAGGCAGTGGTTAGGCAACAAGTGCCTTTAGCCCACAAGCCCATGGCATCTTCACGAAGGGCTCCACGAGCCATGGTGCTTGCCATGAGCCATGGTCCCTCTCGTAGGCCTTGAGGAAATGGCTTGCCACTTCCTTTCCACCATCTCACAACCAAATCCCCTCCACGAGCCTTCCCACGAGCGTGTCCTTCACCATGAGCCGTGAAGTGGCTCATGAAGAGGGGCAGAGTTTTGGCAGATTTGGAGAGGCTACTGCCTAGCCCACCACGAGCCCTCCCACGAACCATGGTCTTGACCACGATTTGTGGTGGTGGGCGTGGTAGGTGGGGAAGTGCCTACACCAATGTAGGCTGCCTTAGCCCGCTCCCTTGGCCCTTGCCCTTCTTCCTTGACTATAACCCTCACATTTAGCTCTAGTTTAGCCTACTAGTTTACGGGATGTTACAATATCTCCCCCTTGGGATCATACGTCCTCGAATGACAATCTAGACACCTTACGGAAGTAAAGACTCAAGACTAGCAGCCATCATAATAATGCACAATTCAAAGGAGGAAACATCAACTCCAACTTAAACACACTCATTGCATCACAAGGAAGTAGGAACTACAACTAACAACCCATTATGCATGGAACATATAAACATTTCTCATGGTTTAGTACCTTCTCTAAGCTAAAAGCATTCTCAACACAATCTCATGGAACCATTATGTCATTTACTCAAGAAAAGCATATACATATAAAACATGTTAATAAATTAATCTCATGAAGCATATAGACAATTCGTACTCAATGCACAACATCATGAGGAACATCAATCATATAAAACTCATTTTCTTACTAAACATAAATTTCTTAACAACATGCATAACATAGGGGAAATCATTGATAAACTCACATAATAGACATGACTCCCTAAACAAGGAAACTCAAGAGGAACTACTTACCTCAAGCTATAATAGGAGTAGAATGAAAAATATGAGGATATCGGGACTTCATATCGGCCTCAGGCTCCCAAGTAGCACCCTCAACTAAGTGATTTCTCCATAAAACCTTTATGTAATCTATTTCTTTGTTTCTCAATCTCTTGACTTACCTGTCTAGGATCTCTATCGGAACCTCTTCATAGGAAAGACTTTCGTCAACTCCCAACCCTTTTAGGGAAATTATGGATGCCGGATCTCCAATACACTTCTTAAGCATAGAAACATGAAATACCGATGAACCGAAGCTAACTCATTTGGAAAATATAACTCACATGCAACTTTACCAATACGTCTCAAAATTTGGTATGGGCCTCCCTACTGGGGACTAAGTTTCCCCTTCTTGCCAAACCTCGTCACACCCTTCATGGGTGAGATTTTTAGATAGACCCAATCATTAACCTTAAATTTTAGATCCCTTCTTCTCACATTGGCATAAGACTTTTGTCTACTTTGAGCCGTTCTCAACCTCTCTCTAATGAGTCGAACTTTATTAATGGCTTCATAAACTATCTCGGGACCTATCAAAGCAACTTCACCCACCTCAAACGAACCAATGGGAGACCTACATCTCCTACTATACAAGGGTTCAATGGCAGCCATACTGATACTTGAGTGATAGTTGTTATTGTAGGCAAACTTTATTAATGGCAAGTGGTCGTCCCAATTACCCTTGAAGTCTATTACACATGCCCTTAACATATCTTCCGATGATTGGATGGTACGCTCTTCTTTCCCATTGGTTTAGGAATGAAAAGCCGTGCTAAGCTTAACCTTAGTGCCAATACCTTTTTGGAATGACTTCCAAAAGTGAGAAGTAAATTGGGTACCCCGAACAGAAATAATGGATAAAGGAACCCTATGCGACTTCACCATTTCCCTTATGTATAGCTTAGCATAGTATTCCGCCGAAAAAGAAACCTTGACGGGAATAAAGTGAGCCGATTTTGTCATTCGATCTATAATGACCCAAATAGTATCATGTTGTCTCCAGATGAGAGGCAAACGAACAATAGAGTCCATGTTTACATTTTCCCACTTCTAAGTGGGAATATCTATATCTTGGGGTAAGCCTTCCGGCCTTTGATGCTCAATCTTAACTTGTTGACAATTAGGAAACTTGGCCACAAATCCCACAATATATTTCTTCATCCCATTCCACCAATAAACTTCTCGGATATCACGGTACATCTTGGTGGCTCTCGGGTGAATAGAATACCGAGAACTATGGGCTTACTCTAAAATTTGTTCCCTCAAATCCTCAACATTCGGAACACATAACCAACCTTGATACTTAAGCACCCCATATCCACCTTAGGAGGAAGCCTCAACGGACTTCTTAAGTACCGCCTCTTTCAACTCAACTAGTATGGATCAAGACCTTGCTTAGACTTCACATCCATCACAAAGGACGATTCGGAACCATTATGGACCATGACACCACCCTTGGTTGAATTCACTAGTTGAACACACCTAGTCGGGCCAACCTATGCACATCACGAACCAACTCTTTCTTTTCATCCTCTACATGAGCCACACTACCCATGGACAATCTACTAAGAGCATCCACTACCCCATTAAATTTACCGGGGTGATAAAGAACACTTATATCATAATCCTTCAAGAGTTCTATCAACCTTCTTTGGCGAAGATTCAAGTCCCTTTGACTAAACAGATATTGTAGACACTTATGATCGGGGAAAACATCCACATGGAATTTTTAAGGAAAACACAACCGTCGCTAACTCAAGGTCATGGGTAGGATAATTATTCTCATGGACTTTAAGTTGCCTTGAATTGCCTTGAAGCATAGGCAATCACATTAACATTTTGCATAAGCACACATCCCAACCCAACTCTAGAGGCGTCAAAATACACCACAAAACCATTTGTACCTTCTGGTAAGGTCAACACCGAAGCGGAAGTAAGTCTATCGTTCAACTCTTGGAAACTTTTCTCACAAGTTTCCGACCACATGAACTTAGCCTTATTTTCAGTCAAAGCTGTCAAAGGAGAAGCAATGGATGAAAATCCTTCAACAAACCTTCTATAGTAATCGGCCAAACCCAAAAAGCTTCTAACGTCAAAAGGAGTTAGAGGTCTAGGCCAACTCTTGACTGCATATGTCTTCTTAGGATCTACCTCAATCCCCTTGCTTGACACAATATGACCAAGGAAAGCTACGAACTTTAACAAAAATTCACACTTGCTAAACTTTGCAAAAAGTTGTTGGTCCTTAAGAACTTGCAACATAATTCTCAAAAGGTCCACATGTTCATTCTCACTCCTGGAATAGATCAAAATATCACTAATAAACACAATTACGAACATAACAAGGTATTGTCTAAACATCCTATTCATCAATCCATAAATGTCGTTGGAGCATTCGTCAACCCAAACGATATTACCAAAAACTCATAATGACCATATCGGGTTTGAAAAATAGTCTTTGGAATATCATCCCTTCTCACCGTCAATTGGTGATAACCCCAACGAAGATCAATCTTAGAGAAATAACTAGCCCCTTAAAGTTGGTCAAACAAGTCATCAATTCTTGGAAGAGGATACTTGTTCTTAATGGTCACTTTGTTCAATTGACAATAATCAATACATATTCTAAGATACCCATCTTTCTTTCTAACAAACAACACCGGATCACCCCATGGAGAGATACTCGGTCAGATGAAACCCTTATTTAACAAATCATTTAGTCGCTCATTCAACTCTTTTAACTCCGCCGGAACCATTCTATAAGGAGGAATAGAGATATGTTGCGTATCCAGAAGAAGGTCAATACCAAAATCTATTTCCTACTCGGGAGGAATACCGGGCAAAACATCGGGGAAAACTTCTGGGAACTCATTAACAACGGGAACCGACTCAAGTGAAGGGGTTTTAGAATGTACATCCCTCACCCTAACAACATGGTAAAAGCAACCTTTCGAGATCATCTTTCTAGCTTTAAGGTAGGACAAAAATTGACCTCTAGGCATAGAATTTCCCCCTTTCCAATCTAAGATAGGCTCATTCGGAAATTGGAATCTAACCACCCGAGTTCTACAATCAATAGAGGCATAACATGCATGCAACCAATCCATACCAAGAATCACATCAAAATTTAACATGTCAAGCTCTACCAAGTCAACAAGAGTAACTCTATGGGATAAGGAAATGGGACATCTTCTATAAACCCTCTTAGCCACCACTGAATGACCAACAGGAGTAGAGACAGATAAAGGTTCTAATAACAATTTTGGAGGAACATCAAACCTCATTTCCATATAGGGCGTCACAAAAGATAAAGTAGTATCGGGATCCAACAAGGCATTCACATAAATAAGAAAAACTTTTAAGATACCGGCCACTACATTCGGGGAACTTTCTTGTTCACCCTGTGTTTTGAGAGCATAGAAGCGGTTTTTCTTGGGAGCACTAGAGTTTGAACCGCTAGGAGGAGCTTGCTTGCCCTCTCTTCCTTGAACCTTATTCATTGCAGAATCTCTCATCTTGTTACCATTCTTTCCACAACCAAAACAACCATTCGTGCCATCTAGGAACTTACCATCATGCTTTCTTCCACACTTCCTCCTTAAGATTTAGGGTTGGACACCCCATCCTTATTGACCCTTGGAGGAGCGCTAAAGGAACCTTAGTTGGAAAACCTTTGTCTAAACCTTGGTTGACCTTGTCCATCGGACCTAGTATTGGAGAAGTTTCCATCACCGGTCCTAGCTCTTTTCACTGCTCTATTATTTTCCTTGAGTTTCTCTTCCTCTATTTGTTGGGCATGCACCATGAGACGTGAAATATCCATATCTTGAACAAGCATTGCCGTATGACATTCTTTGACTACTATGTTGGACATTCCCATCCCAAATTTAGTCATCTTAGCCCTTGAATCCACCACCATAATTGGAGCATACTTTGATAGTTGGGTGAACTTTAGAGCATATTTCCTCACACTCATACTTCCTTGACGAAGGTTAATGAACTCTTGCATCTTAGCTTCCTTCAACTCAAGGGGGAAAAATCTATCAAGAAACTCCGATTTAAACATCTCCCACTCTACAGTACCCGCTCCTACCAACCTCCCCTCCTTCCATTGGTTATACCACAGTTGATTAACACCTTTTAATTGGTAAAAGGCTAACTCTGCCTTCTCTTCCGGAGTCACCCCATAATAGCAAGTACCTTATAGACCTTGTCTATAAACTCTTGAGGATATTTCTCAATTTTAGAGCCATTAAATTCTGGGGGTTTTATTCTTACAAAATCCCTCACTCTTGAAGCCGTCGAATTCACATTAAGATTCACCAGAGCTACAACCTCTCTATTGGCTTGAGCTATCACGGCCTGAGACAATACTTGAAGAGTCGCCCTAAACATCGCATGAGTAACATTGTCGACCAAAGGATCAACTGGAGCTTGATGAGCTTGAGGAGGATCTCCTTGTTCCATATTATCACCCTCCATCCTTCTAGCATTAGCCCTTATAGTATTCATATCCTAAAGAACATAGGCAAGGATTATGAGAGATATCTTACAGAGTTAAACTCTATGGCACGACTTAGATTAATGAAGAAGTGAAGTTTCCTAATCATGTTGTAGCCTATCATTCATAAATGTGGCGCGCTTCACATGTATGAATAAAACTCTACTAGATGTGGCTTATGAGACATCATCCTAGGATCATTCTAAACCTTGTGCTCTGATTACTAACTTTGTCATGACCTAGGGGTACCCCCTAGATATAACACGACATATAGAACCCTTAGGGACTCCATACAAGCCACTTAGTTCTCATAAGATAAGAAATAGAACAATAAGAGTAAAGACACAATTCAAGTCTAAAAAGTTTCATAAAGGAAAGCAGAAGTCTAGACACTTAGTCTCAATATATCCATTTATTATAATCTTTGAATGAAATAGGGCCTAGCCCATACAACATGTTTGAAAAGGGAAAGTACATGAAAGGAACTACAACATATGAAAAACCCATCCTCAAACCACGAGGACTCACCAAGCTGGGAAGATACTCAAGTCCAAGCTCTAGCCTCAAGAATGATCACCTCAAGAACTGAATCCTACACATAGGGAAAATGTAGGAAAAGTAGGTGTTAGTACAAAAATGCACCAAGTATGATAGCCATGCATAAAAACATTGAAAACATGAAAAAATGGACATTTCATTTGAAAGAATGAAATTTATCAAGTTTAAACATCATCATAAAGAGAGTGGAAAAATATAAGTCATAAATATAGTCAACATAGTCATCATCATCTTTAAAACCTTGAAAATTCATTTAAAAGCTTCTTGATTAACCGTAGTTCATAGTTCATATTCTTGTTGTTGTTGTTGTTGTGGGAATAAGCCTTAACTGACATGCGACAATGTGAGCTATACATGGTCCCACACCGAAAAGAGGTACTTGCCTAAGGTAGAACCATACTTTAAGCTTAGGTTGATCCACTAGCTAAATAACCTATGGGGACACATAGTTTATGGGATAAGTAGATTGCTACTAGAAACCCGGACTCAACTTGCGTAACAGGACTCTATCTCATGAGACATACTTTGGGAAGCTGGACTCAACTAGTGTAAAAGGATCCCATTGGGAAGCTGGACTCAACTAGTGTAAAAGCTTCTATCTCATATTCAATATCTACTCGGTGCTACGTTTTAATTCCCACGGAGTACATATTAAGTCTTGACTTAATTCATATTCATGCTTAATTCATAAGATATCTCTTAGATCATGCTTGAGAATAACCTTTCACCCTCCATGTCTACATATAAGTCCAATAGGTGAGAAAGCCTTTCAACCTTAGAACCTTCATATTGTGAGAAAATATTTCACATCATATCATATTCATTCATAAGTCTGTATATGATAATATCCTTTTAACAACACAACAACTACATCATAATCATAGACACTTCACTCTCAAAGTGTTCTTATAACATATACATAGATTCCATAAAAGCATGCATAATTCTCATAATTTACCCTTCCAAGGTTCAAAGCTCATATCAAATCAACACATCTAAATTTCAAAACATTAGACATGGATATCATCATAATTCAAGTAACTCAATCACTAAATGCATAATTTCGTAGCATTTTTCTTTCAAGAACAAAGACATCACAAATTAAAATTGAGTAATATGGGGATTTCATGGGTTCTTGGGGATTCATCACAAAAACCATAGGAAATCATAAATTTATACTTAATATAACATAATTCGATCATTAGAATTGATTTTGAAAGGAACCCATGACTTTGGAATCAAACCCTAACTTTTGGGATTTCTATCTTTGAAATTGGGATTTTGAAGGGACTCCATGGAAGAAGGCTATCCATGGATGAAAGACTAGCATACCTTGACCACAAAGCCCTATTAATTTGGTGTGAAAAACCTTTATTCTTGAACCCTAGCTTCTCTCCTTCTTCTTCTTCTTCTTCTTCCTCTTTTGCTTCTTCTTTGAGTTTTCTAGAGAGAGAATTTTTTAGAGGAGAGCTTTGGGGAATTAATTTGGTTTTTGGAAATAATGAGATGAATAGGTTGGTTTTTGAGTAAATATGACTTATATAGTGACCCTAAGTTAAGGCAAAATGACCTCACTTAAGTTGTACTAAAACCGGAATGACCCAAAACACCCTTCACTTTAAGTGAGCTGCCAGGTCTTACTCTACAAGAAAATGCATATATAGCTACAAAATACATCGTAGCTAAATATCAAAAAGTCCATGGCTAAACACTTTATCCATAACTTTTGTTTCCGTAGCATGCGTAGCAAGATGTAGCGTGGCTAAAAGTTAGCTACAGACTTTACATGATCTGTGGCTAAGGACTAACACTTATAGCTACAAAAATAATGATGTTGTAGCTGTAATGATATAGAAAATTTGCTACAAAATATATACCTATAGCAAATCATTTAAATTTTTTGCCACGATAAATAAATTATGTAGCATCTTTTATATGGTAACCACAATATATTTTGTTGTGGCAAAACACTTGATTTGTTTGCTACGAATAATCTTACTTTGTGGCTATATTATATTTTAGTCTCGCGGCAATAATATTTGTATTTTAGCTACGAGTTAGAAAACTTATAGCTATGAATTAAAGTATTTGCCACAACTTTTTTTATACATGGCTAAGAATTCAACTTTTTCGACAAAATACACAATTATCTAGCTATTTTTGTTTATTTTTCTATAAAAGTTAAAAGATGAAAATGTATAGCTATAATTTTTTATAATCTATATATAGATTTAGCCACAACTATAAAAATCCATTGCTACAAATGAAGGATATCGCCATAAGAATTATTAATCACAAAAATTTCGACCAAAGGACCAAAATTACAAAATTTAAATTCCAAAATAGATTTCAAGTTTCACATAATTACATATTTCAATTTTAGAACATTTACAATAGATAATTCTTTTATAAGAGCTATTATGATAGTAGTATCTGGCTTAAGGATCTAAGTGGCACCGTCTTCTCCTTTTTCTCATGCCATTATCTCCAAGTTGTTCTAATAATTCTACAAATTTACCTGCAAAATTTCGATAAAGTAAATTAATAGTATCAAAAGGCAAAAATAATTACATTATATATAGAATTTAAGGAGTACATATAATCATATATTTTACCTAAAAACATTATTTTTACTAAAATTTCCTTTAACATCTTCTATGACCAATTTTTGAGGATTTTTGACTTGGCCAATTTGCATATTTTTCTTGTTTGACAACAATGGTAAAACTAAAAGATATTTCTCAAGTATCATATAGTCCAAAATCTGTTAAGAGATATAAAGAAAATAATAAACCATGTAGCAACAACGATTTAGAAATTGGCATCGTTGATATCAAAAGTTACACCCTTTTTCCCTTATAAAATAAATCTACGGAGTTCATTACAGAATTCATCATTAGCTTTCTAATTTTACTTTACTTTTGTAATGCAATACTTCTATATCACTACAATTGTAACCTATAAAAATATTAGACCACAAATTTCAATTTTTGTTTCTTAAGCATAAAATCAAGTACTCAAACTACACCATATAAATTGGACATCAAATGTAATATATAAACATATGTTTGAACTAATTTGCCCATTAGATACAAACCTAACACCCTTCAATCTTCACCCCTAAATATCCTTCACATTCACATCCAAGTTTTACTTTTATTTGATAATCAAAAGCTTCTAACCCATACTACATACTGAATTTTCATTGCAAGTGCTACAAGAAACTTTTGCTAATAGAATATTCATAGTGATATTAAAACTGAAATGTATAATACGCATTATACTCAAAGCGTTTTTAAATATAAGTTAAAGAAACAATAGAAATTCAGTACCTTTGTTTTCTGAATTTGAGATAAAGGAATCTGATGCTCCTCACTTCATGAATGGATTTGGATCTATTTAGAGAATTTAGGGTTTTGGCTTTCCAATTCTTTTTGTCATTTTTATTTTTGCTCTCTAATAGGAAAAGAAGGCTGTAATTAGGCCCCAAAAATAGAGGGAAACGATTTGGAGGGCTATTTTTCATGAATTCTTTTAAATTTGTTTTCCCTCCTCATTATTTCATAAAAAGAAGCTTTGGTTTTAATTTTATTTAGGTAAAACCATAAAACTATTATATTACTATATTCGATATACAATCACATTTACTCATTTTATTTATAACTTATTAAATTATTATATATGACTCCCTCTGTTCACTTTTACTTGTCATAGTTTGACTTGACAATATATTAAGAAAATAATTAGTGATATAGGTATTTTACCAAACTATCCCCTATTAAATGATGTCTTGAAAAATAATTTAGAAAATAATTATTTAATATTGAGGGTAAAATATGAAAAAATAATAATATATTTATTCCCTTTTATGATATGTCAAAGGTGACAAGTAAAAGTTAAAATCTATTTTAGAAATAAGTGATAAGTAAAAGTGAACAGATGGAGTATTATTTAAAACTAATTTGTATTAGATATAAATAATGGTATACATACACTAAATTATTAACTATATTCAATTATTAAATTCTTAGGTCAACTAGTTATAATTATATTTATAAAAATTATTAATTAATTTAAACTAATAGTATATCACAAAGGTATCATAAATATAGATTAAGTTTGAGTAAACTTAAAATTATCAAAATTACTTATAATCGAATATAATAACCTATTTATTTAAATTATAATTGAAACTCACAAGTAAGATTCTTTAAAATTGAATTGAGATGAATGATGATCAACTATAATTAAATTAGAACGATAATTGTATTATTTCAGAATATTATACGCGAGTCAAATCATAATTCTCATAACACTTGACCAGGATGAAACTTAAGTGTGACTTATTGAAGTTTTGCTTAAATTTGATATAATTAATTAATTAAAGTAAATATAATCATATATTTATTTAATTTATATTGAAACTTACAATTAAGCCATTGTAAAATTGAATTGAATCGAATGATATGATTAACAAAACTAATTACAAAGAAAAATTCTCAAAAAAATAGTAATTTTGGAGGCACTTGATCAAGATGGAGCTTTAGCAAGACTTAGTGAAGTACCTTTTCTTAAGTTTGATAAATTAATTAATAAAATTGTTAGATATCATTACCTATTTATTAAAATTATGCCCATAAAATCAAATCGAATTATTAATACCTTTATTTACACTTGATTGATGGATAATGTTCTCATGAAACATGTTTGAGTCAAATAACAATTCTAGAATCACTTGATCAGGATGAAGCTTGAGTAGACTTGTTAAAGTTTTGTTTAAATATTCTATAATTAGTTAATCAAAGTTAATATAATCACTTATTTATTCAAATTAAATCATATATAAAATTAAATTGTATTGAATGATTAACGCAACTAATTATAATAGATCGATAAATGTATTACTTCAATGAAACACATTTGAGACAAATAATAATTATGGAAGCACTTGATCAGGATGAAGTTTAAGGCGAGACTTCGAGAAATTTTGTTTAAATTTGATATGACTAATTAATTAAAATCAATTAAATATAATTAACTATTTATTTGAACTATATTTGAAAATTACAAATAAGACTGTGTAAAATTGAATTGAATGATTAATAACTCCAGTTATATTTAGATGCAAGAAAGGTATATTTTGACGTTGCTAAAGATTATTATTGTTGCAACAATTTTAACCCGTGATAAAAAAATAATTATAAGCTACAAAGTTTTAACACAATGATATATTTGTGGCAATATCATCTCGTCATGACAAATAATTATAGCTATTCAACCAACCATTGTCATGCTTTTTAGTACGCAAAACAAATATTTACTTAACCATAATATTTTGTTTTAATTAAACTTTTATGGATAAAATAATTATCATTGATACCAAAAAAATTCAACATGTGACCCAAAAAAATTAGCTACGAAATTTTATTAAAGCAGTAAATCTATAGCTATATCATTAACTTTAGCCACATTTTTTAACAACTTGAAGCAAAAATATTTATTTAGCTATAATAATTTATTTTAAATAATTTATTGTGGCTAAAAGGTTATTATTGCTATGGTAAATTTCAACTCATGGCAAAAATTAATCATTAGCTACAAAATTTTACTATAGCAAAATACTTGTGGCTATATCAGTTAACTATTGCCACAAATTTTTATACCTTGAAGCAAAAATATTTATTTAGCTACATCATTTTGTTTCAAATAATTTATTGTTGCTAAAAAGTTGCTATTGCTATAATAACTTTTATTGTGTGGTAAAAAATTTTAACCAGCTATAAAATTGAATTGTAGCAATAAAGTTGTAGCTATTCATATAATTATTGCCACAATTATTAGCAATGGTAACAAAAATGAGGATTTAACTTCGCCAAATTAATTTTTGTGGCTAAGAAAATTTAATTTTTAAATAGCTATAAAACTAAANTTATTTAGCTATAATAATTTATTTTAAATAATTTATTGTGGCTAAAAGGTTATTATTGCTATGGTAAATTTCAACTCATGGCAAAAATTAATCATTAGCTACAAAATTTTACTATAGCAAAATACTTGTGGCTATATCAGTTAACTATTGCCACAAATTTTTATACCTTGAAGCAAAAATATTTATTTAGCTACATCATTTTGTTTCAAATAATTTATTGTGGCTAAAAAGTTGCTATTGCTACAATAACTTTAATTGTGTGGTAAATTTTTTTAACCAGCTATAAAATTGAATTGTAGCAATAAAGTTGTAGCTATTCATATAATTATTGCCACAATTATTAGCAATTGTAGCAAAAATGAGGATTTAACTTCGCCAAATTAATATTTGTGGCTAAGACAATTTACTAATTTTTAAATAGCTATAAAACTAAAATTTTTGTAGCTATTACTAAATAATAGCCACGATCTTCGAATTTGTAGCTTAAATTTTGTAGCTAAAAATAGATTGTGTTGTAGTATACGTGGGGCCCCACGAGCTGTGGTCATGACATCGAGCCGTGGTCTCCTTCGTGGACTTGAGGCAATGGCTATGTGTCACAACCCAGGGGTACACCCTAGATGTAACATGACACATAGAACCCCGAAGGACTCCATGTAAGCCACTCAGCATATCATAACATAAGATAAAAGAAAAGTGTGTAAATTTAAAAATATTTTTCATAACAATCGGAGTCTCATAAAACGAAGCGGAAGTCTTTAACACTTTGTCTCAAACCATCTAAAACAACTTTGAATAACACTTGGGACACAACCCATACAATAGTCTAAAACATAAATGAAAGACATAAATAAAAGGTGATCAAATCCTCGATGCTATGAGGACTCACCAAGTCTTCAACTCCTTGCTTCTACTAAGAATCTAGCCACGAGAATGGAACTCAAGATCGCCGGACCCTACATTTTATAAAAATGTAGGCAAGAGTATGCGTTAGTACAAAATGTAATAAATATGATAGCTAGCATAATACCATAAGAGCATAACATAAGGGTTAGTCAACATAAGATATATACCATATTCATAAGAGATACTTTATAAAACCTAAACTATAAGCATAATAGACACCAACATAGTCATAGGCATAATCTCCAACGTAGGCATTGTACAAGAATTTTTCAACCCTTAGCCCTTCATATCATAAGAGAACTACTTCTCAAGTAACCTCAAAGCATACTTGTGCAATGCATGAATAAGACTCCATAATCTCATCCATACTAAATACCACTTTAAGGTTATCATAAACATACTTACCATCTTTTGATCTCACCCTTAGCTTAATTCTCATAGAAAAGGGAACCTTCACCTTTAGTCCAACATATGATGGAAGGCAACGATAGCAACAATCCAATATAAGCATACAACATATAAGAGAAGACTTCATAAGTAGCTTCAAGTAATACTTGTGTAATGCATAGATAATACCCCATAATCCCACCCATACTAAGTACCACGTTAGGCAATCATACATAAATGATTTTTATTCGTCATTTCTAGGCTACCAAGGAATAGCATCATACCAGGCTAGACCAAGCTAATCATCTAGCTAGCATAACTACATTATGCTAAGCCAAGCTTTCATGGAAAGCGTACTATTATGCAAGTTCAAGCTATTCGAGGAAGGATACTATTGCTCCATCCAAGCTACCATGAATTGATTTGGCCTAACCAAGTCATGCTACCATGCAAGTATTCTATGATACTAGTGTAAGCTACCCTTAGGAAGAGTATGATTTCTCAATCCAAGGCTACCATGAGGTCTTATACTCAAGCAACTATGAAATGGTCTTATCTTACCAAGTCAAGCTATTCATCAAGGGACCTTATGTCACAACTTCAAGCTATTCTAGTCTAATATGCTTGATTCATTTTAGGTGAGCAAACCTTTCAACCGAGAATCATTTCTATGTGAGAAAACCTTTCACATCATGTTCATTATGTGTTCATGAGAATAGTCTTTCAATCAACACATCTACATATCATAATCATAGACACTTCACTCTCAAAGTGTCCATAAAGTATTTACATAAGTTTTATAAGAACATTCATAATCTCATACTTTCATAATCTAGGCTATGTGGGTAAAGTCCTTCCACTATAATTCTATCTAGTAGTCTTCCATTATCATATAAGCTTCACTCTTTAAAGCCCTAACATACATAACTCATCATATTGGCTTTACTTTCATAACCCCAGTAATCAATATTAATGACTACAAGCCTTACTCTTAAAGCTTTACTTCTTGCAATCATCGTACCTACCTAGATTATAAGGCATTCTAATTACATGCTTCATTCTTAAGTGATTCTAGTCACATATCATCATAAGGTTCAATCTCAAGCCTTACTAGTCATATTCATCACATATACATTATTCTAATTCAATTCATGTCTATATTCTTTTATTCTTGAACAATTACTATACATGTCATCAATTCTAGAAGATCATGTATGAATCCTCAATTTCCCTTCACAAGGCATAATCCCACATTTCTTCAATTTCATCAATTAGATTAGGGTTAACCATGGAAAACATGTAATTTCATCATAATAACATGATTCACTACTAATTCAATCATAAACAATCAATATCCACTCAATTGGATCCATATTAAACTTAACCCACAATATTGCAAGGAATCTTAACTTGAATTGGGGATTTCATATTCACAATTATGGAATAACTAGGGGACTCCATGGATGGAAGAATCCATGGATGAATAAGCTATCATACCTTGATTATAATGCCTTACAAAGCCTGAAACAATGGAGTCTTGACTTGACCTAGCTTGATTCTCTTCTTCTTCTTCACTTTCTACAGAGAGGATTTTTGAGAGGGAATTGGGTTTCTTTTGGGGGTCTTGAAATAATGATTTGGAATGACTAAATTAAGCCTCTAGTCTTTATATAGCTGGTCTAAGTAATGTTAAAACCACTTAATCCCTAATTAATTCTAGAAAGTTCCATTAAGCAAACACTTAACCATTTAAAACATGCACATTGCCTCACCCACGAGACCACGCCCTCGGGCCGTGGGTGGACCCTCAGGACATGCTAGTCATCCGTTGATGGTGGTCCGCAACATGGTTCTGGGACCCTGACCCACGACTCTTGACCCATGGGGTGTGCCCCCCCTCTCTACGGGGCATGGGTCCCTTTCGTGAGTGGACTGTTTTGGGCAGTCTACTAGGGTCCTCCTCAAGGACCCTTGGTTGGTCCTTGAGGAGTCATATGTTGACGTTCTAACTCGAAACCCTTCATTCTAAGTACGGGAAACTAAATTCATGACTCTAACCCTAACATCAAGCTCTAGTTTTGCCTAGTAGTTTCCGAGGTTTTACAATATCTCCCCCTCGGGAACATTCGTCCTCAAATGATGATTCTAAATGCCTCTTAAAGGAAACGACTCTAGACTAGCAGCCCATCATGAATGCAACACATCTAAATGTACACAACCAAGGAGGAAAACTTCAACTCCAAGATAAACATACTAAATGCAAGATAATGAAGTAGGAACTACATTTAACAACCTAAAATGCATGAGATTCTCATAACTAGTCATGTTCAAGAAGGAACTACCATCTCCTAGCTAAAACAAGCTCGACATATACTCAGGGAGCCTTTATTCAGTTTACTCTAAAAAAACATTCATTCAAGGAGGAACTCTCAACTCCAAGCTAGGACATGTTCATCGATTCATCTCTTTATCTCATGAAGTTCTATAGGCAACTCTACTCAATTCACTACAACATGAGGAAAAATAACGCATATAAGTAATTTCTATCAAGACTTAAGCTTTTTAATGAACATGCATATAAAGAAAACATGGCCACAAACATAAACACACAATGACCTTGCTATCTAGGCACACCATCTCCCCCTTGGGAGTAAGCGTAGGTGGACTTTCTAAGCACCATTACTTTCAATTCCAAGGTCGAATCAAGTTATCACTTAAGCTTTCACATCCATCACTCATGATGATTATAAACTATGGTGAACTATACTACCACCCTTTATTGGATCCTACTAATTTAACATCTCAAGGTATCTTCTAAATACCCTATTCATAAATTCTTTCAATTTACCCAAAACTCAAACAAGGCCAAGTAGGGTTCTGCCTACAATAACATAAAGCAACAATGGAGCTCATTCATACTAAAGACAACCTCAAAGTCTAGCATATCAAATCACAAAAGAAAAGTAAGTCCGCAATCTAATAAAGCATATAACACATACCGGTAGCAACATTGATACGCTCAAATTACACCTCCCTAAAGAAGCATAAGCGATCGTTATCAAGTAAAGAACCCAACTTGTAGGTTGGGGTTGATCCCACGAGGAAACTGCTTTAGACTAAACTTTAACTTACACTTATATTCATTTTGTCAAAGTACTTCCACAAACAAGTAATAAAAAAGGGGGATTTGTGAAACAACTTGTAAGAATTCAGTAAGTAATTAGTAAACAAAAGTCAGTTTTTGTTGTTATCAAGATGAGAAAGTTAACTAGGGTATACGTGTTCACCACAAGTTCATAACTCAGTAATCCTAGTAATAGCAGTCCTTTCCTAGTGTATTACATGCAAAGTGATAAGTTAGGTATCTCTAAATCATTGGTCCGGCATCTAGAGAATTTCACCCCACACCTTGGTCCGGCTACGTGTGTATGAATTACTAACACTTACCTTTACCTCATATTAGACATCGTAATCGATGTTTGGCTTAGTTACTACTTCGCACCAATCGACACTAGCCTATTAGATAGTATCACACTAAATCTATGTTGATAATTCTTTTCTTATTGATTACCTCCTTGGTCCAGCAAGTAGCAACAAGGCGAGTTCTAACAAGTGCACTCGTTAAAATGACTTTTGAACGAAAGAATTATCAATGCATGCAAAACACTATTCAAGAATTGCTTATTTACCATTCATACTTCGTTAATCGCTCATGGATCCCACCACCCTAGGTGTGGAGTTTAGTTACCCATAATCATACGAACACAATTCATTGTTTTAGATGAAATAATTATGAACTTACGTAGTTGAGAAAAATAAACCCAAAATTTCAACTCGAATTTCAAACCGAATCTTCAAATTTAACCTTTGGAAATCAAGAATTGCTCTGGTAGTAAAAATTAATTCCCTAGTCACCAAGTAAAACAAAAGTAATAATCTCCAACCCCTAAAAACGAGGTTTACATGCCCTATTTATAGAAAACAAGTCCTAAATTAAAAGGGAAACAAATTAAGGAAAGTGTGTTCAGGCACTCGTCTTTATTCCACGAGACTGACTCACGGACCATCAATGGATATACGGTCCGTGAGTCCCTTCCATCAGCCAGGACTTAGAAAATATTTCAGCCTCCAAAAATCAGCTTCTCTGAAGCAAACGATGGACTTGCAGTATGAACCGTAGATCGATCTACGGTCCGTCAATCCCCTTTCATAACTCCACACTTGGAGTCTTTAAAAATCTGGTACTGGAACCCTAACAGTATCAATCTACGGATCAATAGTGCGGTCCGTCGATTGAACCGTCAGTGGCCACCGTGGTTCCACACTCTGTCAGATTTCCCTGATTTGCCTTCCATGCCTTGCCTGCTGATCTACGACCATCGCCTACAGAGCGTCATTGGACCTACGGTCCGTAGATCACCTCCATAGGTGCCCTTTCTGCAGTTATTTCAGCTATCCCTTTACTTCCGCGCTGAACGTCTTTCCTGCAAAATATGATAAAAGCACATAAAAACCAATCCAAAAAGGCCCTAGATGCACACAACTATATTAGAAATATCGTAAACTCATGGTATATCAACACCCTCAACTTAAATTTGTTGTTTGTCCTCAAGCGACACACTAAGACTCTAAACGACACTTGTGTAGAAGCAAGCATTTCAAACACAGTCAATCACATGGTTTTCTACCCCACTCTCTTTGTGGGTACAAAATTTGTTCTCTTAGACTTGATAAGCTAATTCATGCGGATCAAACCATGACAACGATTGACCAACCAACACACAACATACACTGTTTCACTATCACCAAGGCACCAACTCTCCGACAATGTACTAAGTGCCCTTACTTCAAACGAAATCCCTTTTCTTTCGCAGAATGACTTATGAATTTTAGTACAAGGATTCATTCAACACTCACACTCAGAAATAACTTCAACTACAGTTAGTGCTCAGTACCATAGGCTTTCCCTTATTTTCACTGCTTAGACTCTCTAAACTAGACTCTAGGATCACTATAGGACTTTCTTGGCTTGTAACGTAGGCTCAGGGTCATGTGTGGTACATTTGGGTACTTCTCAGTGACTTTCTGCCCTCCTTGACATTACACTAGGCTTTCAACCTCATTTTTTTTTGCCATCCTACCATTTTACCTTTCTTTCCCTTGATTTTCTTCAACCACGGATGTGACTTTAGACTTTGTTGCTTTTTTTAATCTTATTTTATTTTTCTTTTAGCTTTCAACAAGTCACATCCTTTCCTCTCTTTTTCAACATTAAATTCTTTTCATACTCATTTTTCTTTCGGTTTTCTCTTTCATAGCCACCCTCAACTTATGGATTTTCCATTGATTGAGGTGCACAATACCCGATGTCGGGTCAGGGCCAAGATTGAAGTTACTTTTTACATTGGCCACCCTCAACTTAGGCTTTTGGCCTAGGTCGAGGTGCACATGTCCAAGGAGGGACCGGGGCCAACATAGTCGATTATAGGAATGCGAGTTCGGGGTTTAGAAAGAAATGGTATTATTTTAAGCTCAAAGTATTTGGATCAAAGGGAGCATTTGTTTCATTTGGTTGGATCCTTATTTTAGGCAATTTGCGGACTTATCAAAACAATGACCTATAATCACTTCCTAACCTCTAGATTGAATTGTCTTAGCAGGACTAACCAGGCAAGTTCTAGTTTTTCTGCACAAAAACTGTTTGAACATTCAACTATTCTCACACACTCTTGGCACATAGTTTCATTATCAGATTATTAGATTACCCAGTTCAAGTTGCAGCTTAAGTCATGCCATCAAGTTGATTCATTACCATGTCATACACAGAGCCAATACATTCAACTAATCGTAGCCTACAGTTTCTAGAACACATTACAAAATCTGACGAGTATCATTCTTAAGCCATCATGTTTCTTTCTATTTCATGCTTCTACACATACGATCCTAACACATGCCGGTTCAACATAAATTAAATAGTCTCTTGTGGAAAAAGAACACAGGCAAGAAAACACCATGAGAGGATCTATGAGTTGGGTTACTCAGACTTCATCCTATCACTCACAATCCATTTACCCCACCCAAAAAAAAAGAAGATGTGATTGTCTCCAATGCATACAAAAGCAGAAAAAAGAAGTGGATTGGGTGAAGCAAACCTGTGGCGCATAGCGCCGGTGAATCATCAACAAGTGGGTGGGTTCGGTTTCTCGGAGCCCACTGGAACAATAGTTGGGTCACCCTCAGTAGTGCCCACATCATCCATCAAAGCACCCTCAGTAGTGCTCTCTATCACTCTCATCGCACCCGCAGTGGTGCTCACAACATCCCTCACAACAGGCGGGACCTCTACAACTGGGGCAAAACTCGATGCCCCTACAAAACTCTCACGCACCCTCCGCTGACGCAACTCTTCATCTAAAATCGAAACCTTCCTAGCCTCCTTCTCATGCCTACACTATCTCTTTGAGCATTTTCCTCCTCAGTGCGACTAGAACGGTGCCTCTTACCTTTGGTATGTGTAGGCGCAGACTCCTCCTCGGCGGTCCCACTGAATAAAGCATCCAGCACCGTATCATCAGCCAGTGCAGTAGGTGAAGCCTGAGGCTTAACTATACGGGTGGCAAGAATGGCATCAACGTCGGCCCGGAGACTGTATAATTCAGCCTGAAAAAAGGATAGATCTATGGTCGGGGCTAGTCGCTTAAGGACTCGCAATTCAAAAGCATCAAGACGCTTATTAACGGCTTGGACCTTCCGGTCCATCATTCCCTCTATCCTTCGCTCCATTCTGGTCTCGGACTCGGCTATAGATTTTGCATCCAAGGCTGGATGTGATGAAGCAATGTGGCCATCTGAGCCTCTAATTTATATACTCTAGCCAACAGGACAACAGTAGCTCCTAACTGTGGTGTGGACCAGGATGAACTAGGAGCCATGCTAGCGGCCTGGGAAATGGAGGCCGGGACAGTATCAGAGTGATCTGGTACAATGGGGTCACCGCCATGTGCCTGCCCACCGTGTCTACAAGATCTGTGCCCAAGGAAGGTACCTCAACCTGGGGCTCTTTGGGAGGTGCCGCCACATTTTCCCCATCTTGGATGAGGCCTATATCCAAAGCTTCAATAGGGTGGATCAACCTATCACAATGCCAGATCGGCACTCCAGAGTCCCTACACAAGTGGAAAATCAAACATAGAAAGGGGTAAGTAGTGGAGGTCTTGAATGCCCTGTCGTGAATCTCTGTCAGCAGCATGTGGGAAAAGTCAATCTCCACTCCGGCTACAAATGCTGCAACCATGACCGCTCTATCCCAAGTGAGTTGGTTATCAGCTTTTGTAGGCGACACCCCGTTACGCACCAACAACAGAAGAACTTGGCCGCAAAATTTAATGTGGCCTTTCGGATACCCAACCGTGGTGTGGCGACCCACTCCGCATGCTCGCCATCAGCAGAAATGTACTTAGCCAACCATAGTATAACAACCTCTCGCTGCTCAGCATTCCTCTGGAACGCACCGCTCCACATGATGTCCCATCTGTAATCAAACTCCGCTGTTTTTAGTGGCCGAGTGTGACCTGTGGTAGTCCCATAGAGAAAGCGGCTGATGGTAGCCTGTGATATGTCTACCGGACAAACTCGGACCATAGTGGACGTGAGAGGATCTTTGGCTAAGGGCCTAGATTTCTTAGAGATCAACCCACGAAGAGTGGCAGCATAAGAGGCGTAGAACTCCCGCACAATCTCCTCACTATAAGTCCTTGGGTCTCGAGTTATCCAGTCACACTTGTGAAGGTTGAAAAGCCGATGAATGTCAGGGACAGTGTGCAAGCTCACTGTGAGGACTCTGCGCTCCTTTGTAACAATTCGGGCAATCTTCTCTTTATCATTAATCATCTTGGCATCCTGATAGATTTGCCATTGGCCCTCAACACACCATCTGTTTGGCTCACCAGCCACTGGAGTAGGGTTCTTATTTCTTGGTATGGGTACTGACTCTGAGCTAGTGGCCTCATCAGATAAGACTGCTTGTTCATTCTGGCTAGACCCTGTGACTGAGTTAGCATTAGACCAGGAGCATAGGTAGACTCGGAGCCAGACGCAGACCCAGTAGCTAAACTAGAAACAACCCCAATTGGTGACCCGATCAGTGTGTGCTCCTCATCAGACTGGGAGACAGTGACTACGTCGGGAATCACCTTCCAGGGGATGCCTCTTGTGGCTCGGGGTGCAATGGGAGAAGTCTTTGTGTTGGGAGGAACGTATGCTGGATCTCTTTCCGTGTCTGTGTCCTCATCGATTAACCTAAAGTTAGGAGCAACAGATTTTGACTTGCCCTGTTTTGAGTAGGTGACTAGCTTCTTGGGTGGCATCGTACCTATGGAAGCGATATTAGTGCCAGAACTAAATCTAAACAACTAAAAAAAACTTTAGAACTATAAACGAACAGTAACAAAGTTGCAAGAAAATTTCAGACATAGGCTACAATAGTCATCCACGGAGGGGACCTATGGTCCATAGACTGATCTATTGTCCGTGGAACCCTTTCGTGGATCAGAGGACCAACAATATTGGTCGCAGATGGAAACCACGGATGTACAGAACGGTCTGTGGATTGATCTACAGACCGTAGTCCACATCCGTGGTTACACACTTGGTGAAATTTTCAAGAGCATCCACCCACAAACCCAATCTACGGTCCATAGATGGGGTATCGTGGATGGGATCTGTGCCAGGTTTTAGCAATTCTTAATTTTCAAGTCCACAACTTAGACCATTTTCAAAAATATCCTAGTCTAATCATGCATTTCAACATTGAATCATGCTAGTTTGTCATTCTCAGGATTCCAATTAATCATTTTAACAATTATTTAAGACAAACTTTGGAACCTTAAGTCGAAACTTACATGTAGACTTATAAGCACATACAACAAGGCAACACAATCAGTATCTATAGTTCCAAGGGTATTGTTACTGCCAATTTTATCATGCAATTTCATCTAATGGTTACCCAAGGTCAAGACCCGACTCCCGACTTTCTATATTCTATCTATGAACCGACATTCAAAGTTAGGGAAAAGTTTATTACCTTACAAGCAACGTGGAGTGGGGTGATTTCGTGACGACACTAAGTTTTGCAAGATCAAAGAATCGCCTCTTCGTTACTAACCCAACACCAGACCCTTTTTGTGAAATATGGAATGAGTTGTATTCGGAATGGAAAGGAATTGTGGGAATAATGAGGAAATGGAAGGGATGATTTTAAGGAGGAGTTATGGCGTGATTTAGGGGAGTTGAGGGTGTTTGGAGAGTGAATGGAGGGAAGTGGAAATGATTTGAAATTAGGGGAGTTTTAAATAAGGGGGTCCGGGTAAGGTCAGACAGATTTAAGGTTTTGGACCCACGAGACCCCGTCTACGGTTCGTGGGTCGATCTACGGTCTGTAGGTTTGGACCGTAGATCACTCTTACACTTGGAAAAATTTAGGAGCTTACCTGGGATCTACGGACACCATCCACGGTCCGTGGATAGAACGACGGACCGTCGATGGGGTCCATAGACCTCTACACCAGACCATTTTCTGCAGATTTTTCATAGCGTACCTGCATACGTAGCAACAATTAGGCTATTCTTTTTACATTTTCTGGATAATTTTTAGACACGGACCCTTTGCTAATTCTAGCCAACACTAAAAAAAACTAAAACACCTATCTAAATTGATAAAGAGCCGCAATAAAACAAAGAAAACTACTAAATGGGAAACAGAAACCTATCGTTGGCTAGACTGTACATCTTGGGTTGCCTCCCAAGCAGCGCTTGATTTAGCGTCGCTGCACGACACAAGTGAAATGACCCAAAAGGTTCTTAAAAATGTGCTTCGAAAATTACCGGAAACTTGTTTAGCTATATAAAAAAAATCCGTTTCATTTTTTGAATATCCGACTTCATATTCTTGTTTAGGGGGTCAAATTGAGTGGGAAATCGGTCTAACCCAAATTTTAGAGCAACCGTCTCAAAATCCGAAATTTCCAAGTGAAGCCTTTTTCGAGGGTCTACTTTGGAGGGTCATATCTCTTAGCAAACAAATAATTGGGTGGCCCATAACATATCCATGGAAAGCCCTTTGAGTTAGCTACCTAGCACACTTGGTTTCACCTCATTCGGAGTTCGAACGAAGAAGTTATGCCCATTTTCGTAAAATATGTTCGGCAGGAAATGCAATTTCCAGTGAGCGTTTTTATTGTTCACCCGCCTCATTTTTTTTCTAAGTGTTGGACCATTTTTCCAAAGGGCATATGTTATTTCCTATATACCATTAGTTCAATTCCCATCTCTAAAACATTTCCCAAAACACCTCTCCCATATTTAGACACATTTTCTCTCAAGTTCTCTCAAGAACCCCATTCCAAAACCTTCCTCAAGATTGAAGAGACTCTTGCTCTAAGTTTCAAGCTTCCATTGAAGACACTCTCAAGACCTTCATAAGAACTCAAGGTATGTGGTGTTGAACTCATGGGTCCTTCCACCCATAGTGCCTAGACTCTATTCTACTCATTAATTCATGGTTTAAGTTAAGATTCATAAATTAGTCTTGTTCTTTGTAATAATTTCCTGCACATTGAATTTTAAAAATGAAAAGTGATTGTTTTGAGCATGTTGTGACTCTAGAACTTGAATCTAAATTTGGAATGGATGTGGAGATTTTCATGTGGTATTGTGGGTGTTAAAAGGTGTTGTTGTAGGTTGTTCACTGGTTTGGCTGCATAATTACTACCCTATTTTCCATGCTCTTTGATTCCATTACATGCCTTCAAGGTGTTTGACAAAATGTCCAACTATGGAGAATTGATGAATCGATGCTTTAAAGCTTGAGTTATGAGATGTATGGCAATCCAGAGATGTGTTGATGACAAACTAAGCTTGTGTATATGTTCATTCCATACGTGAGATTGCATTAGAGCCTAATGGGAATTTCCTATATAAAGTGTTGCATGACCATGCCCGGTCCGGGGGAAAAGAACCGGACAACCATGTGAGAGGTTTATATCTCACCACCTAGGATGCTTGGGGTGTGACCAACATCAACCATGTGAGAGGTTTATATCTCACCACCTAGGATGCTTGGGGTGTGACCAACATCAACCATGTGAGGGGTTTATACCTTGCCACCAGGGTGTCCGGGTGTGAACGGCATCCCCCATCCTAAGTTGGGGTTATAGATTGGTTGGATCATGCATACACATATGATATCTACTATTAGTATAGATTTACTTAAACATGTTTTGACTTCACTTTGATCATGCATCCTCATATTGTTATTCATAATGCCTATGAAACTATTTCTTGTATTTCGATTGTGTCCTTGTCTATTGTTGTGTTGCACCCCGCATACTTAGTACATTCCAAGTACTAACGCATATTTTGCCTACATGATGTCACCATGTAGGGACCGGAGCTACTCTTGATCCTTCTCTCCATTCACGTGGCTAGTACGGTGCTTATCCGAGTTTGTTGGTGAGTCCTCAATGATTCGAGGGCTATGTTATGTTTCCTACTCCTATGTTTTGAGACTTTAGCTTGCAATTGTATTTTGACTATGAGGGGAGCCGGTAGTATGTCATGGCCCCCGTCCTATCTATGTATGTAGAGGTGTGCGTTGGACAAGTATTTTGTAAATGAGCTTGACTCTTGTTCTATGATGTCATTTTGAAATGGTTTGCCCTTAGTCCCTATTTCCCGTTAATTAATGTTGATTGTACTTCCGCGACCGATGAAGTGTGATGACAAGTTTGAGAGGCTTGTTTGGGGTTCCTTCGGGTTCCTCATTCGCCATGTCACGTCTAGGCCCTAGGCTTGGGTCGTGACAAGCTTGGTATCAGAGCACTAGGTTGTTAAATCCTCGGAGTCCAACACACCGCGTTGAGTAGAGTCCTAATCATGGTTGTGAAGCGCGCCACGACTATGAATGGGAGGCTACAAAACGTTTTAGGAAAGGTTTCCCTTCTTCATGTTCTATGTCGTGCTTAGAGTGCGATAAGGTGATTCCTCCCTAACGCTTGTTCTTTGGATTGCTAGATCATCATGCCAAACATGAGGGGAAGACGGGCCCGATCACCGGAAGAGCCACCCACCAATGGTGAGCTCCGTGATGCACTCACCATGCTTGCACAAGTGGTAGCTAACCAAGTGCAACAAGGAGCCCAAGCTCCTCGAACTACCACCCCGGGGGAAAGGGTGAGAGATTTCATGAGGATGAACCCTCCGGTCTTCCATGGTTCAAAGGTGGATGAGGACCCGCAAGAGTTCATCGATGAGGTATGCAAAATCTTGACCATTATGGATGTTGGTGCTTGTGAGAAGGCGGAATTGGCGGCCTACCAACTCAAGGGGGTTGCTCAAATTTGGTTTGATCAATGGAAGGGTGAGAAAGGTAATGGCTATGTGGTGTTGTGGGAGGAGTTTAAACTTGCTTTCCTTAATAGGTTCTTCCCTCTTGAGCTTAGGGAGGCAAAGTTGGTGGAGTTCATGAACTTGAAGCAAGGAGCTATGAGTGTGAGGGAGTATGCCCTCAAATTTGTCCAACTCTCCAAGTATGCACCTCACTTGGTGGCCGACTCTAGGTCGAGGATGAACAAATTTGTGATGGGTGTATCCGACTTGGTTAGTGAGGAGTGTCGGTCCGCTATGCTCATTGGAGATATGGATTTGTCTCGGTTGATGACTTATGCCGAGCAAATGGAGGAGGAGAAATTGAGGAAGAGAAGGGGGCACGAGGCCAAGAGGGCCCGATTGGAGAATAGGTTCCCTAAGGGTGCTAGATTTCATCAAGGCCGAGGAAACCCTCATGTCAACCGGGGATTTGCTATCAATGTTCCTAGACCTCAAGGGGGAGGTGAAGTGGGTTCTATGGATGTATGCCCTAAGTGTGGGAGGAAGCATGGTGGTCCTTGCATGAAGGGTTCGGGTGCTTGCTTTGAATGTGGAGAAGTGGGTCATAAGAGGTTTGAATGTCCCAAGATCCGCAACAAGGTCCGAAGTGCTAACACTACTCCTTTGGGTAGAGGTGCTTCTCAAAGTGGTGCCCCAAGGGACAATCGATTTTATGCTTTGCATGGTAGACAAGGTGTTAATGAGACTCCGGATGTGGTGACCGGTATGTTGCAAATCTTTGATCTTGATGTTTATACTTTGATTGATCCGGGTGCCACCCTTTCCTTTGTTACCCCCTTAGTTGCTAGAAAATTTCATGTCGAGTCGGAATTGTTGCATGAGTCATATGAAGTATCCACTCCCATTGGTGTCTCTATTGTTGCTAGAAAAGTGTATAGAAATTGTCCGGTTTGCATATTAAATAAGTTGTTGCCTTGTGATCTTGTTGAGTTGAACATGGTGGATTTTGATGTTATTCTTGGGATGGATTGGTTGCATGCATATTATGCTTCTATTGATTGTAGGACTCGTAAAGTCAAGTTCCGATTTCCTAATGAACCCGTCCTTGAGTGGGAGAGCCGGGATGTTGTGGTGAAGGGGAAATTCATTTCTTGCATTAAAGCCCATAGGTTGATTTCCAAAGGGTGCTTGTACCATATTGTGAGAGTCAATGATGTGGAGTCTAAAGTCCCTCCTATTGAGTCTATTCCGGTTGTTAATGAGTTTCTAGATGTCTTCCCAGAAGACCTTCCCGGTGTCCCTCCCGAAAGGGAGATAGATCTTGGTATAGACCTCCTTCCCGATACTCAACCTATTTCTATCCCCCCTTACCGTATGGCCCCGGCGGAGTTGAAAGAGTTGAAAGAGCAATTAAAAGATTTGTTAGAGAAGGGGTTTATTAGACCTAGTCATTCTCCCTGGGGTGCTCCGGTTTTGTTTGTGAAGAAGAAAGATGGGTCTCTTAGAATGTGTATTGATTATCGACAACTTAATAGGGTCACCGTCAAGAATAGGTATCCTCTTCCAAGGATTGACGATTTATTTGACCAATTGCATGGGGCTAGTCACTTCTCTAAGATTGATCTTCGGTCAGGGTATCATCAAGTGAAGGTGAGGGAGTGTGATATTCTCAAGACGGCCTTTCGTACTAGGTATGGGCACTATGAGTTTGTGGTGATGTCTTTCGGGTTGACTAATGCTCCGGCTCTCTTTATGGATTTGATGAATAGGGTTTTCAAACCCTACCTTGATTCTTTTGTGGTGGTGTTTATAGATGACATCTTGATCTATTCTCGGGGTGAGGAAGAGCACAAGGGTCACTTGAGGGTTGTACTCCAAAGATTGAGGGAAGAGAAGTTGTACGCTAAATATGAAAAGTGTGAGTTTTGGTTGAAGGAAGTTGCTTTCCTAGGCCATGTGGTGTCGGGGGATGGTATTAAGGTGGATCCTAAGAAGACCGATGTTATTAGGAATTGGCCTAGACCTTTGACCCCGTCGGATATAAGGAGTTTCTTGGGTTTAGCGGGTTATTATAGGAGATTTGTGGAAGGGTTTTCTTCTCTTGCTTCTCCTATGACTAAGTTGACTCAAAAGAAGGCTAAATTTGTGTGGTCGGATGAGTGTGAGGAAAGCTTCCAAACTTTGAAAGAAAGGCTTGTGTCCGCTCCTATTTTGTCACTTCCGGATGGGTTAGAAGGTTTTGTTGTTTATTGTGATGCTTCCCGTATTGGTTTGGGTTGTGTGTTGATGCAAAGTGGTAAGGTTATAGCCTATGCTTCTAGGCAACTTAAGGTTCATGAAAAAAATTACCCAACCCATGATCTTGAATTGGCCGCCGTGGTTTTTGCTTTAAAGATTTGGCGTCATTATTTGTATGGGGTGCATGTTGATATCTTCACCGACCATAAGAATCTCCAATATGTGTTCACGCAAAAAGATCTTAACTTGAGACAAAGGAGGTGGTTAGAATTCCTTAAGGATTATGATATGAGTGTTCACTATCATCCGGGGAAAGCTAATGTGGTGGCGGATGCATTGAGTAGAGTGTCCATGGGTAGCTTGGCTCATGTGGAGGAAGGTAGTAAAGAGTTGGCTAAGGAGGTCCATCGGTTGGCCAAATTGGGAGTTAGGTTAGAAGGGGTGGATAGTGGAGGAGTAGTTGTTGTTGATGGTTCAAGGTCTTCCTTGGTTGATGAGGTGATAGTCAAGCAAGATCTTGATCCTTCTTTGGTAGAATTAAAGGCTTCGGTGAGTAGTGGTAAGGTGGAGGTTTTCTCCCAAGGGGGAGATGGTGCCCTTAGGTACCAAGGTAGATTATGTGTTCCTTGTGTGGATGGTGTGAGGGAAAGAATCCTTGATGAGGCTCATAATTCTTTTTATTCTATTCATCCGGGGTCAACAAAGATGTATAGAGACTTGAGGGATGTGTATTGGTGGGGCGGTATGAAGAAGGACATTGCAAAATTTGTTTCGGGTTGCCATAGTTGTCAACAAGTCAAGGCCGAACATCAAAGGCCGGGTGGCCTAACTCAAGACATTGAGATACCTACTTGGAAGTGGGAAGAAATCAACATGGATTTTGTAGTGGGCTTACCCAAGGCTAGAAGAGGCTTTGATTCGGTTTGGGTGGTGGTTGATCGGATGACAAAGTCGGCTCATTTCCTACCGGTTAAAACTACTTACGGGGCTGAAGAGTATGCCAAGTTGTACATTCATGAATTGGTAAGGTTGCATGGGATTCCTTTGTCTATCATCTCGGATCGTGGTGCCCAATTCACTTCTCACTTTTGGAAGTCATTCCAAAGGGGTCTTGGTACAAAGGTAAAGCTTAGCACGGCCTTCCACCCTCAAACGGATGGCCAAGCCGAAAGAACAATTCAAACCTTGGAGGATATGCTTAGAGCTTGTGTATTGGAGTTGAAAGGTAGTTGGGATGATCATCTTCCTTTGATTGAATTTGCATACAACAATAGTTATCATTCTAGTATCGGTATGGCTCCTTTTGAGGCACTTTATGGTAGACGGTGTAGGTCACCGGTTGGGTGGTTTGAAGTTGGAGAGGTGGCCTTGTTGGGTCCGGATCTGGTCATGGATGCTCTTGAGAAGGTAAGGATGATTAGGGAGAGGTTGAAAACAGCCCAAAGTCGTCAAAAGTCTTATGCCGATGTGAGGAGACGGGATCTTGAATTCAAAGTGGGTGATTGGGTTTATTTGAAAGTTTCTCCAATGAAAGGTGTGGTTCGTTTTGGTAAGAAGGGGAAATTAAGTCCTAGGTATGTCGGTCCTTATGAGATAATAAGAAGGGTTGGTAAAGTAGCCTATGAGTTGGGGTTGCCCAAGGAGATGGAATTAGTTCATCCGGTATTCCATGTATCGATGTTGAGGAAATGTGTTGGTGATCCTAACGCTATTGTACCTCTTGAGGTTGTGGGTGTTGTAGAAGATAATTTGACGTATGAAGAAGTCCCGGTTCAGATCTTAGATAGACAAGTTAAAAGGTTGAGGAACAAAGAAGTGGCGTCCGTTAAGGTGCTTTGGAGAAATCAACAAGTGGAGAGTGCTACTTGGGAGGCCGAAGCGGACATGCAAAGACGTTATCCTTATCTATTCAACTCCACTCAAGCCTAAGGTATTAAATCAAGTCCTTTGTACTCCATTGAGTCTTACATTTCAGCCCCTGAATCATTAATGTGCATATATGTTTAAATTGATGAGTTATGGATGCTTTACACTAAGTTTTGAAATCTTGAAGTGATGTTTAAATAAAATTTTTGCATTCATGTTGGGGCTGATATGTTCTTACTAAGTCTTGCCTTGTACGTCTCTTCCACATTCGGGGACGAATGTTCCCAAGGGGGAGATATTGAAATGACCCAAAAGGTTCTTAAAAATGTGCTTCGGAAGTTACCGGAAACTTGTTTAGCTATATCAAAAAAAATCCGTTTCGTTTTTCGAAAATCCGACTTCATATTCTTGTTTAGGGGGTCAAATTGAGTGGGAAATGGGTCTAACCCAAATTTTAGAGCAACCGTATCAAAATCCGAAATTTCCAAGTGAAGCCTTTTTCGAGGGTCTACTTTGGAGGGTCATATCTCCTAGCACACAAATAATTGGGTGGCCCATAACATATCCATGGAAAGCCCTTTGAGTTAGCTACCTAACGCACTTCGTTTCACCTCATTCGGAGTTCGGACGAAGAAGTTATGCCCATTTTCGTAAAATCTGTCCGGCAGGAAATGCAATTTCCAGTGAGCGTTTTTACTGTTCACCCGCCTCATTTTTTTTTCTAAGTGTTGGACCATTTTTCCAAAGGGCATATGTTATTTCCTATATACCATTAGTTCAATTCCCATCTCTAAAACATTTCCCAAAACACCTCTCCCATACTTAGACACATTTTCTCTCAAGTTCTCTCAAGAACCCTAATCCAAAACCTTCCTCAAGATTGAAGAGACTCTTGCTCCAAGTTCCAAGCTTCCATTGAAGACACTCTCAAGACCTTCATAAGAACTCAAGGTATGTGGTGTTGAACTCATGGGTCCTTCCACCCATAGTGCCTAGACTCTATTCTACTCACTAATTCATGGTTTAAGTTAAGATTCATAAATTAGTCTTGTTCTTTGTAATAATTTCCTGCACATTGAATTTTAAACATGAAAAGTGATTGTTTTGAGCATGTTGTGACTCTAGAACTTGAATCTAAATTTGGAATGGATGTGGAGATTTTCATGTGGTATTGTGGGTGTTAAAAGGTGTTGTTGTAGGTTGTTCACTGGTTTGGCTGCATAATTACTACCCTATTTTCCATGCTCTTTGATTCCATTACATGCCTTCAAGGTGTTTGACAAAATGTCCAACTATGGAGAATTGATGAATCGATGCTTTAAAGCTTGAGTTATGAGATGTATGGCAATCCAGAGATGTGTTGATGACAAACTAAGCTTGTGTATATGTTCATTCCATACGTGAGATTGCATTAGAGCCTAATGGGAATTTCCTATATAAAGTGTTGCATGACCATGCCCGGTCCGGGGGAAAAGAACCGGACAACCATGTGAGAGGTTTATATCTCACCACCTAGGATGCTTGGGGTGTGACCAACATCAACCATGTGAGAGGTTTATATCTCACCACCTAGGATGCTTGGGGTGTGACCAACATCAACCATGTGAGGGGTTTATACCTTGCCACCAGGGTGTCCGGGTGTGAACGGCATCCCCCATCCTAAGTTGGGGTTATAGATTGGTTGGATCATGCATACACATATGATATCTACTATTAGTATAGATTTACTTAAACATGTTTTGACTTCACTTTGATCATGCATCCTCATATTGTTATTCATAATGCCTATGAAACTATTTCTTGTATTTCGATTGTGTCCTTGTCTATTGTTGTGTTGCACCCCGCATACTTAGTACATTCCAAGTACTAACGCATATTTTGCCTACATGATGTCACCATGTAGGGACCGGAGCTACTCTTGATCCTTCTCTCCATTCACGTGGCTAGTACGGTGCTTATCCGAGTTTGTTGGTGAGTCCTCAATGATTCGAGGGCTATGTTATGTTTCCTACTCCTATGTTTTGAGACTTTAGCTTGCAATTGTATTTTGACTATGAGGGGAGCCGGTAGTATGTCATGGCCCCCGTCCTATCTATGTATGTAGAGGTGTGCGTTGGACAAGTATTTTGTAAATGAGCTTGACTCTTGTTCTATGATGTCATTTTGAAATGGTTTGCCCTTAGTCCCTATTTCCCGTTAATTAATGTTGATTGTACTTCCGCGACCGATGAAGTGTGATGACAAGTTTGAGAGGCTTGTTTGGGGTTCCTTCGGGTTCCTCATTCGCCATGTCACGTCTAGGCCCTAGGCTTGGGTCGTGACAGCAAGTTTCTTGATTACTCAGACTTCATCAAGATTGTAGGCCTCAATCACTTCTTGCACACTTTCACCATTTCTCAAATAAATCTTGATCCTTTGCCCGTTTACCATGAACCTTGTTCCTTTACTATTCTCAAGCTCAACAGCTCCATGGGGGAGCACTTTTGTGAGCAAACATGGCCCAATCCATTTGGACTTGAGTTTGCCAAGAGACAAACGCAACCTCGAGTTGAATAGAAGCACAAGATCACCAACCACAAATTCTCGCTTTTCAATTCTTTGATCATGAAACTGTTTCATCTTCTCTTTGTACAAGGCTGAACTTTCATAAGCATTTAGGCGAAACTCGTCAAGCATATTCAACTCATTCATTCTTTGATTCGATGTGGCGCCCCAATCCAAATTGAGCTTCTTCATTGCCTACATCGCCTTATGCTCTAGCTCTACCGGTAAATGACAAGACATCCCATATAGAAGTTGGTAAGGAGACATACCTATGGGGTCTTGTATGCAGTGCGATAGGCCCATAGATCATCATCAAGCTTCCTTGACCAATCCGCTCTATTAGCATTCACAGTCTTTGCTAAGATCTGTTTAATTTCTCTGTTGAACACTTCAACTTGCCTACTAGTCTGCGGATGGTAAGGAGTGGCTACATTATGGCGGACACCATATTTCTCAAGTAGTCCCTTGAACAACTTATTGCAAAAGTGAGAACCTCCGTTGCTGATAATCGCCCTCGGTGTACCGAATCGGGAGAAGATGTTCTTTTTCAAGAATGCGGTGACACTTTTACCTTCATTGTTGGGGAGCGCAACTGCTTCCACCCACTTCGATACATAATCAACCGCAACAAGAATATACTTCATCCCGTATGAGCTCACAAATGGACCCATAAAATCAATGCCCCATACATCAAACAACTCTATCACCAATATCGGATTCAATAGGGAGCTCTTGCCTCTTTGAAATCCCTCCTTCTCTTTGGCAACGATCACAAGACTTGGCGAAATCATGAGCATCTTGGTGGATGGTAGGCCAGTAGTACCCACACTGCAAAATCTTATGCGCAGTCCGAATACCACTATGATGCCCACCAACAGGCTATGAATGGCATGCTTCAAGTACTCTCAACATCTCAACCTCGGGCACACATCGACAAATAATCCCATCAGCACAACTACGATACAAGTAAGGTTCATCCCAAAATAATTTCTTCACATCATGCATAAACTTTCTCCTCTGGTGAAAAGACAAGTCTGGGGGCACCAAATCGCTTGCCAAATAATTAGCAAAGTCTGCGAACCATGGAATCAAATCATGAGAAGCAACCAATACCTGTTTATCTGGAAAAGCATTATTAATTTCAGCTCTATCTCCAAGTTTTAGCATAGCCTCTTCCTCTAATCTGGACAAGTGTCGGCAACTTGATTTTTGGTCCCCTTTCAATCTTTTACCACAAAATCAAACTCTTGCAGCAATAATACCCATCTATTCAATCTTTGGTTTACATCCTTTTTCGCCATCAAATACCTCAATGCAGAATGGTCAGTATGCACTATGACCTTAGTACCAAGCAAGTAGGATCGAAATTCCTCGAATGCAAAAACCACTGCAAGAAGTTCTTGTTCGGTCACAGTATAATTCTTCTGGGCCACATTTAGAGCTTTGCTAGCATAGTAAATAGGGTGAAGAATTTTCTCTTTCCTCTATCCTAGTACCACACCAAGCGCCACTCCAATTGTATCACACATTACCTCAAACAGTTGTCCCCAATCAAGTGAAATAATGATAGGTGTAGTGACCAACTTCACCTTCAACTCTCCAAATGCTCTCAGACAAGCCTCATCAAAGTCAAACTTATACTCCTTTTTGAGCAGCTTGCACAATGGGTGTGCAATTTTTGAAAAGTCTTTTATGAATCTCCTATAGAACCCATCATGCCCAAGAAAACTTCTAACACCTTTTACAAAAATAGGTGGAGGAAGCTTTTCTATTACCTCAACTTTAGCTCTATCAACCTCAATACTTTTCTTTGAAATTCGATGACCCAACACGATACCTTGTTTAACCATGAAATGACACTTCTCCCAATTCAGCACCAAGTTACGGTCTTCACACCTCCTTAGCACCTCGGCCAAATGATCTAGACAATGATCAAAAGAATCACCTACAACTGAAAAATCATCCATGAACACTTCAATATTGTCCTCCACTATATCAGAAAATATCGACATCATACAGCGCTGGAAAGTTGTTGGAGCATTGCACAACCTAAATGGCATCCGTTTGAAAGCAAAATTCCCATAAGGGCAAGTGAAGGTGGTTTTCTCTTGGTCTTCTGGAGCTATAGAAATTTGATTGTAGCCCGAATACCCATCGAGAAAAAAATACCAACCCTTTCCTGCAAGTCTATCCAACATCTAGTCCATGAATGGCATAGGAAAGTGGTCCTTTTCTGTCCACGCATTCAACTTCCGGTAATCCATACAAACTTTCCATCCAGTCACAGGCCTCATTGGAACAAGCTCATTTCTTTCATTTGGCACCACAGTAATGCCACCCTTTTTAGACACACACTACACAGGACACACCCAACTACTATCTGCAATGGGATAAATAACTCCCGCATCCAGCCACTTCACGATCTCCTTTTTAATGACCTCTTGCATAGGTGGATTTAATCTTCTCTGGTGCTCGATACTGGGCTTATGATCTGGCATGAGTTAGATTTTGTGAGAGCAAATACCGGGAGGAATCCCAATAATATCCGTAATAGTCCACCCAATAGTTCGCTTGAACCTCCTTAACACAGTCACCAAGAACTCTACTTGTCTCGCATTCAAATTTGTCGCAATGATGATCGGCAACGTATTCTCTCTACCCAAGTATACATACCTCAAATGCGGTGGTAGAGCCTTAAGCTCCACTTTCGGTGCCTCCACAATAGATGGTCTTGCAGGTGGGGACTTGCAATTTTTCATGTCTAACTCATACTTCTTTGGTTTGGACCAATATTCACACATATCGAGTACGACTACCAACTCCTCATACTCTTCAATACCATCACTATCGAAATTCATCATAAATGCTGCTAGTGCCTCAACACCTAATCGCTTTTCAATTTGCACTTCTGTCCCACTCTCCACTCTGTAAGTTATAGCAATACTGTTTGGAATTCACCACCCTGCTTCATGGACCTACAAATATTGAAAGTTGCTTCTTCATTATTCAGTCTGAACTTCATCTGTCCCTTTTCCATATCAACCAACGCACGCCTTGTGGCAAGAAATGAACTCCCAAGGATGATGGGAACCTCAAAATCAACCTCACAGTCAAGAATCACAAAATCTACCAAAAAAAGGAAAGATTCCACTTTTACTAGCACATCATAGAGTACACCAATGGGCCTTTTCACAGTCCGATCGGCCATCAGTAACCGCATTGTAGTGGGCTTTGGGTCCCCTAGACCCAACTTCTTGTAAATAGATAATGGCATGAGGTTGATGCTAGCACCAAGATCACACAATGCCTTAGCAAAGTGTAACAGTCCGATAGTACATGGAATCGTGAAGGCACCAGGATCCTCATTTTTTTGCACAAGAGACCTTGTGGCAATAGAGCTACAATGTTGCAATCTATCATCCTCTTCGAAACTCACATACCTCTTCTTTGTTACCATATCTTTCATAAACTTTGCATACCCAGGCATTTGTTCCAAAGCTTCTATCAACGGAACGTTGATGGAAAGCTGCTTCAACATAGTAATAAACCTGCGATATTTACCATCTTCAGTCTTCTTCACTAATCTCTGTGAAAAAGGTAGTGGAGGTCTAGGTATGGGAACCACTTTCTGAGATATCTCCACTTCTTTCTATATCGCATTCTTAGACTTTTCTCTAACCTCTATCATATCATCTTCTTTTCTAATCTCAACTTCCACCATAGCTGGCATAGGTGGATTAATGGTTTGATTACCCCCTCGAGTAGTAACTGTCATGCAATGGCCATCATTCTTTGGATTCTGGATGGTGTTGCTAGGAAGAGTACCAGGTTAACGTCGGTTCACTGTAGTAGACAACTGGGTCATCTGCTGCTCTAGATGCTTTATTGACACTGCATGAGCATCAACCTTTTGACCAATACCAGAAAAGTAGTTTCTCATCTCCTTCACATTCTCATCAGCTGCATCAAACCTTTTCATCATCTTCTGCATCATATCTTCAATACGCGCCATACTTTCTCCAGCTTCCCTAGTACCAAATTTCTGATTTTGAGGGAGAACATAAGGTCCAACTCGATCATTTCTGTTGCCTTAGCTGTTTCGGTTGTAGTTGTTGTCGCGATTGAAGTTCCTATCCCGGACATATTGACTCTCTCGGTTGTAATTTCCATAGTTTCGACCTTCGTTCCTTTGACCTTAGCGCCAATTTTCCATGTTGGATCCTTGGGCATTTGGTCGGAAACCCAACATCTGATCATTCACAGCATAAGCATTCTCTTCATAGTAACACTCTTCCACTGGTGGTGGAGTTCTAGTCAAGTAGTTCACAACATTTACTTTTTCTTCACCTCCGCTCACATGCTTCAATACCAAACCCAACTCGGTCCTCATCTGACCCATCTCTTCACGAATCTCATCCGCAAACTGGTTTTAGTAGCATGAACGAAAAATGTGTTTCTCCCAGTATTCGACTTCCTAGTTCTCCATGCTTTATTGTTGCAAGATTTCTTCTCCAGCCTTTGTGCAATTTGTGTGTATGTGCACTCACCATATGAACCTTCAGCAATAGTATCTAGCACTGCTTTATTGTTATCATCCTGACCTCGATAGAAATATTCCTTCAGCGACTCATCATCAATACGGTGATCCGGAACACTTCTTATGAACGAAGTGAATCTGTCCCATGAGCTACTTACAGACTCTCCAGGTAATGCCACAAAATTATTGACCCTATATTTGTGATTTAGCTTCTTAGACACTAGATAATACCTTTCTAAGAACAC